>NW_021135591.1:0-671 GCF_004193835.3 Ostrinia furnacalis | reverse complement strand
TTTTTTCAATTTCAATTTCAATAAATAATAGTAGTAGAGTAGTTCTAGTGTGGCGCTGATCGGTGATCTAAATATCGATATTAAAACAGACAACAAATGCCGTCATGCTGATAGTTACCTGACTTTTATGGCTACTTTGGGACTTCTTCCAGGTCATACTCTTCCGACTAGATCTGGTAACTGTTTAGACCATATTTTGTTGAAAACAGATCTTCCGGCCACAATTGCTGTCATTCAGACTGAAATTACAGATCACTACCCCACGTTGCTGGCTCTTAACTTAAAGAAAAGGTTACCTAAAGACACCTATTATAGCGTCGCGCTTAACTATGATTCAATAAAAGAGATTTTGGACAATGCTGATTATAACTCTATTTTAGATGATACCAATCCTGAAACTTCTGCACTTTCCCTAGTTACCATCATTAGATCTGCAATTAATCAAAATAAAACTGTTAAAATGGTAGCTCGTAAAGACAAAATAATTAAACCATGGATTACATGTACAAAATGCATAAAAAAAAACCCCTTTGAGCTTTTACAAATAGAAGAGGACGAGAAATCTTCGATTAATCGTGTAAATACATTTTTCGCGAATATAGGCAAAAACTTAGCAGCTAAGATTTCCGAATCTATTCCCGAAGACTCCTCTATTACTCTCCCCAACATGA
>NW_021135590.1:0-1584 GCF_004193835.3 Ostrinia furnacalis | reverse complement strand
TAGTTTGGGAAACGTTTTTTGGCCAAACATTAGTAATCCATTTTTATTAACTAAGTATAACCCAACTATGGAAAAAAATGAGGGCTTTTCGACGACTCCTCCTATTGTTAAAGTCGGTTAAACCAATGTTTATCGGGCTACACTTAATTAGTTTATGCGCTATGGAGCAACGCACGTAAATAATACAAACCAGACACAGGTTGACGTTATATTCTTCTCATTTTATTCTTTTCTCATCTCTCCATCCACATTTCATCACAAAATAAAATAAAATACGTTTATTTCGAACCAGGGTCCAAAGCGCTTTTTTGATAACTTAAGTACTGAACAGATAGGAACTGACCTGCATCTAGGTACACTCGATTTTATGTATGTAGGTAGGTATGTAGTCGAATAAAATAGGCAAAACGAAAGACATCCATCATCATTCACTCAGCTATACTTCAGAACGTCCGTCTCGCGGCCTCAAATATATCGTTAGGCCAAATGTCAAGGAAGGTCTAGACTGTATTCGAAGCAATAAGTCTAAGGTCTTATTAGTAGAGCCCGGGCTAGACATAAAACTACTTCCTTCTTTCTACGCATACCACAGCACAAAAACTGTAGGTTTTCATAGCAAAATAGCTCCTATTACGCCTGAAAAAAGTCCTGTTTAGCTTGAAGTGTTCTCGTGTACTAGTTGTCCTTTTGGCTCATTCTACAAAGGAGTGACAACTGTAGAGTCGCGTGCGACTAGTTACAAAAGTGTAGTGCGAGTCGTGACGCGTATCGAGACATTTACGACTATGTCGCCAATGTCCGCTCCCTTTACTAAGGGCAAGTACAGGCGAGCGACAAAGTCTTAGGCTGAGTTGCACCAACTTACTTTAACCGTAACAATAACCGGTGCTTTTTGTATGGTGTTTGACAGATTTTTGACGTTTGTTAAAGTTAGTAAGATAGTGCATCTCAGCCTTATTATTATTATGCTAATCAAGACTAGCGTAATACGAAGTGGAGATGTAGTTTAAAAATCACTTTTAGAGTGATACACATTTAGAAACGTTTCACTGTTAAAAAATTGCCAAATATCTAATCCTTCTGAAACATCAAAAACTCCTGAGCATAGATTCAAGCCTGTTATTATCTGTTTTATCAATCGATAAATAATATGGGCGCTCATTTGTTTCTTCTTCTTTTATACAGTGTTCTAAATTATGTAATTATTTTAATTTGGAACAAACATACATTAAAAAGCTGTATAATTTCGTTACTACATAAAAAATCGTTTTATCTCCATCTCATTTATAATTTTGTGACTGATACAAACTTTATATCAGTCTCAAGACTGTACTCGGCCTTACTCTCCGCCTCTCACGTATCAAACGCAAAGTGCATAGCAAAGGTCAGGAGGGATGTTCAAGGCTGCTCCACTTGCGGTGATATAACGCAATGCAATTACTTCGAATGCATGAATAAAACCATCTTGTCTTCGCTTAGCACGTACTCGTATTTACAAGATGATGTTGATTTTTGTACTTATGGCTGATTTTTCAACCGACTTAATAAGTTTGGCACATTGGCAGTTTCAGTATGGGAAATATC
>NW_021135588.1:0-927 GCF_004193835.3 Ostrinia furnacalis | reverse complement strand
AAGACTTCTTGCTTCATTTTGGAAATAATGAATTTTTTCAACTTACCAAACAATTAAAACAGTGCTAGATCGTTTACAAAGAATGTCTAAATCGCACTAAAGTAACGTGTACGGATGCATTATGGTTAAGTTCAACATAGCGAGTGTTATTTAATGCCATAATCGCGAAATCTAATGCGTAGTACGTATACATCGATGATATTTTGTATGTAAATAATTCAAAACAAAACTCTTTTTTTCTCTTAACTCCAGGGATAGAATTCAGTGCGCTTCAGTTTACACGCTAGTATAGGCTTGAGGAACAAAATGCACTATAGGTTGATTCTGGGCAACACTTGGTCCAGACCCTGGCACTATCCTTTCAGCTCAATTGGTTGAGGAGAACTGGTTTTAAATTTAGTTGCATGATTTATCCCATACTACTAACAAGCGAAGTGCTTGTAAAAATGGTACGCATATCTTTTTTGCGACTAGTTTTCTTAGAGTATTATACCATTTTAGAATCTTGGATAGTTGCGTCAACTTTATAAAAAACTTGCCGCAGTAGTGTTCATACTGTTTTTTTACAAAACGACGAGTCAAAGTGGAGTGAAAGTAAAAATCATTCAAAATTTTAAGGAAATATCATATTTTGATTAACTTTTGTGTAAAAACTGCAAGGATTCTGGGGGTTTTAAGAATTGGAGTGGACAGCAGCACTACTTAAGTTGCCAATACAAACAAAAAAACAGAAGTATTGAAAAATTGTAGTCGTGGTAATGTAAAATATCATAAGGGGTGTCAATTTTCGACGAATTTCATAATTTATTGTGTAACTTCAAAAATAATTGAGATAGATTTTTTTTCTTATTTTTCCTAAAGTAGTCATGACTATGTTTATCCTGCGGCGCCGGCTTATCCTTGAATTTTGGGACACGTTGTATACTT
>NW_021135586.1:0-1468 GCF_004193835.3 Ostrinia furnacalis | reverse complement strand
TTGCAAAGCGTGTTGCGGCCGTGGGCTTCGGAGCAGGTTGGGAGCCCACAGGATGGCCACGATGAATCCTAAAGTACCAGGCTTGGATAACCTCTGAAGAAGTAGCGGTTCTTCTCGTCGATACTTTAGTATCTTGGAGCAGGCACAAGTCACATTCAAACCATTCAGCTCCATATTTCTCAGCCATAATAACTCCTGAAGTACCAGGCTCGCATAGCCTCCAAGGCAGTAGCTAGTGACATCTCACCTGTACAGCGACGCCTTGCAAGTATTATGACACGCGGCGGAGATGGCGCATTAGGTATGCTAGGGTCCTGCTCAATCAACCCAGAGCCTCCTGTACTAAGGTCTCGGTACCTTTGAAGACACTCCTACTCCAGGACTGAATTCCAATCCAAAAACCGATGATGATGACTTTTGAAGTACCAGCCTCGCATACCTGCTAAGGCTGTAGCGGCTCACCTGCACAGCTCCAAGCGTCGCTCCTATACGGGCCAAGAATCTCGGTCCGTTTGAAGATACTGAGCCTATAGCCTGTTCTCACGCGTTTCTCCTGAAGTATCTTGAGCTAAATGTCCCGTTCAAACGATTCAGCTCCACATTCAAGTACCAGGCTCACATAACGTCCAAGGCAGTAGCGGTTCTCCTGAAGTATTTTGAGCAAGGCACACATCACGTTTAGACGATTCAGCTCCACATTTCTTACGTCCGTATTCACAAACGACGCTTGCTTAAGTGAAGCAGCAAATCGAACGCACAGCGTTGAATAGAGCTCTGTGACTGGTTCGTGTCACCCTGTGCGTCCACGCACACTGTGAGACCTCATAGTAATGTTTGTAAATACGGGCGATAGTCTCAAGTACCAGGCTCGCATAGCCTCCAAGGCAGTAGCGGTCTCCTAAGCTATAGTCTGGTCTGTGAGCACGTAGAATTTGTCTAATGACTCCAAGCTACCCATTCTTATCGCTCGCGCGTAATTATGTTGCTGTCGCGCTCGCACACTCACTGCGAGCGCCCGTCGCACAGTCGCGACAGCAATATAATTACGCGCGAGCGATAAGGATAGCTTGGGGTCATTGGACAAAATTCTACGTGCTCACAGACCGGACTTTAGTCCTACATCTTACCTGCACAGCGACGCCTTGCAAAGCGTGTTGCGGCCGTGGGCTTCGGAGCAGGTTGGGAGCCCACACGATGGCCACGATGACTCCTAAAGTACCAGGCTTGGATAACCTCTGAGGAAGTAGCGGTTCTTCTCGTCGATACTTTAGTATCTTGGAGCAGGCACAAGTCACATTCAAACCATTCAGCTCCATATTTTTCAGTCCTAATGACTCCTGAAGTACCAGGCTCGCATAGCGTCCAAGGCAGTAGCTAGTGACATCTTACCTGCACAGCGACGCCCTGCAAAGCGTGTTGCGGCCGTGGGCTTCGGAGCAGGTTGGGAGCCCACACGATGGCCACGATG
>NW_021135585.1:0-3339 GCF_004193835.3 Ostrinia furnacalis | reverse complement strand
ATTATTCTGTGATTGCGGCGTGTTTATAGTTGATAAAGGTGCTATATTGCAACGACAAAATTTATGAAAAATTTGCAGAGAATCTTAAGTACTTACGTACGCCCGTATTCACAAACATTACTATGAGGTCTCACAGTGCACGTGGACACACAGGGTGTGGACGAACCAATCACAGAGCTCTATTTAACGCTGTGCGTTCGATTTGCTGCTTCACTTAAGCCAGCATCCTTTGTGAATACGGGCGTTAGTCTGTGTGATGACGACTATAATATAGTGTTGTCTATTGAACAATTTTTACAGACTCAAAAATGTGAACTTAAAGAATAAACTAATAATTTTCATCTCATTTAGGTACCTACCTAACTTTTTCAAATATTCATTGAATAACACTCCTAGTATATCACCACTAAAGGGCGTACCCTCTTTAACCGTCTCATTATTACAACGTGATTGACGGAGCAAAATCAACGAAAGTCACGTATACCTTAACGAGAGGGGGCCCTTAATTGATACTTATAGCCCTAACGAGTCATAGGCTTCAACTGGAGTGAAGGAATTTTCAATACAACCCTAGGGTATTGTTGAATAAGAGCCAAAGCACACGATACGTAGCGGAGGCGCGTGCGACGCAGTAGTGTCGCTGCGTCGTCTAGAGAGCTTACAGACAAGCGACAAATGTAGGCGACTACTTCTTGCGATAGTGACAAGCGATAGTCAGTGACTGTTGGGGACAGTCTCCGACTCGTGCCTTTCGCTGTCTTGACAATATTATGTTGACACTGACTATACATACATTGACTGCCAACCTTAACTTCGAACTCCTATGTTCTTCTGATTAATTTCGTTGCGGCTCCAATGACAGTTTAACTTTCCCCCGGGACAAACTTGACATTCATTGGTTGGGTTTTTGTGGCGGTCAAGCTGTAGATCCTGGCTACACAGGAGTTGCAGTGGTGGGAACGAGAGGTAGGAATAGTACCGTATACGGTGATTGCCCGTCTTCGAGAGTACCGATGCATCGGCGACTGTCGGTGACCATCGGCGGTATTCGCGATGCAGCGGCGACAGTTATCTAATTTGAATATCTGTCGATTATCGGTGACTGTCGCCGACTTAAGTCGCAAGCTGTGGCTAATATACTTTATTATTATTTATCTTTGCGGTACGGCGCCGCAATGCATCATGTGCTTTGGCTTTTAGGGGTACGTTCACGTTACTGTAGGGATTAGAGCGGGACAAGTAGGACGTGATATTCCATAAAAGAACTCTGTGCCTTTAAAAGTGATTTTGAGAAAATTTTAAAACTTCCCAACATGGCTAGTGTGGAGAGTGTAAACCAAAACCTCCATTTTGCCTGTGGAAAATTGTAGAGAGTATTTCTGTGTGAGTGTGGAGACTAACGCACGTATAAATTAAGTGAAGCAGCAAATCGAAAGCACAGTGTTAAATAGAACTCTGTGATTGGTTCGTCGTATGTCACTCTGTACCTATAAGATTTTAAACTTTCGCATTCCATTACAATCAAAATAAAGAACTCAACGTTAATCTGTGAGTACCAATGTTACTCATACAAAAAATAGCATTGAGAAAAGTGTTCCTCTATTGTAAATGATGATGATAATGCTATAAGTTCCTTAAGTCTTACTCCACACTCAACAAAGAAAGGTCTACAAAAATATTGGAAAAACAGCCGAATTCAAGCTCTAAATCGGTGTTGCAACAGCAATAAATAAAAAAACACCTAAATCTATATATATAAAAGAAAGTCGTGTTAGTTACTCCACTTATAACTCAAGAACGGCTGAACCGATTTAGCTGAAAATTGTCAGGGAGATAGTTTAGAGCCAGGAGAAGGACATAGGATACTTTTTATCCCGTTATTTATTGCCATTAAGGCGGAACAAAGTTCGCCGGGTCAGCTAGTATTTATTATAACTTCATTCTTGTTCCGAAGAAAGTTCAACTGAAACAAACTGCGAACGGGGCATTAAATTTCAATCACAACACAATATGGCGACCCAGTTCCTGATACCGACTTATCTGTAAGGCCTGCTGTAGACGGGCGACTAGTCGTAGGGTTTGATTGTGCAACTTTTTCGGGAAGGATTTATTTTTTCCGCCAAAAGAGATTTCAAACTTAACTCTACAATTTGTCATTTTTATCTTTGGGTTATCGATTTCTGATGGAGATGTAGCTGCTGCTAATACAAATAACATTCTAGCTGTACCTATCATCATCATCATTTCAGCCATAGGACGTCCACTGCTGAACATAGGCCTCCCCCAATGTTTTCCATGTTGATCGATTAGTAGCGGCCTGCGTCCAGTGCTTCCCTGCTACCTTTATGATGTCGTCGGTCCACCTTGTGGGTGGACGTTGACGCTGTGTTTTCCAGTACGCAGCCTCCATTCCAGAACCTTACTGCCCTATCGGCCGTCAGTTCTGCGTACTATGTGCCCTGCCCATTGCCAATTCAGCTTGCTAATCCGTCGGGCTATGTCAGCGACTTTAGTTCGTTTACGGAGGTGTATGTGTATGTAATGTACGTATTATGTGAGGTTTAAAATTGTTTTCCTTTAAAAAATACATTTAACAATACACATGACCGTCCACAGGAACACACAGTTCATGAGACCTTTCAGTATCGTGAGTCTATAACTTATCATTATTTAATTAGATCGAAGTTAGCAACAATCGTATTACATTAATTAACGCACACAATCATTATTATTATACTATTAATTGACTTCAGTAAGCCGGCTGTAAGTGGGCGTGAATCTAATATGCCCGTATTCACAAACATTACTAAGAGGTCTCACAGTGGACGCACAGGGTGACACACGAACCAATCACAGAGCTCTATTCAAAGCTGTGCGTTCGATTTGCTGCTTCACTTAAGCAAGCATCGTTTGTGAATACGGGCGTAATACCCTAACAGTAAGGAAATCATTGTTAGCAAAATTTAAAGTGATAACTACTGTTACTTGTACTGCAACCAATGGAGTAGTATTGCTGCCTCTTGCCCTTCGAGTATCCACGGAAGACCAGCGTCATGGTGTCCCTACGACACCTCGGCATGATGCTGAGTGGATACCGTTTCAGTGACACGTACAGTTACTCTTTCAGTGACACGTACCTACTTTATTTAGTTTTACTGGTTTTACGCTCGTATTAAAAAACGATGCTTGCATAAAGTAAAGAAGAAAATCGAACGCACAGCATTGAACAGAGCTCTGTGATTGGTTCGTGTGTCATCCTGTGCGTCCACGCACACTGTGAATGTTTGTGAATACGGGCGCTAGTGTTGTTTCATTTCTTGATGTTGTTGAATGAAATAT
>NW_021135583.1:0-706 GCF_004193835.3 Ostrinia furnacalis | reverse complement strand
GTCACCTTACTTTAGTACCTTAGGTGTCATTATTTTGTAAGCACAAATTACACAAATACTACACTTTACAATTTTTTTTAATGATTTCCTAGTAATTTTGACTAACGCCCTTGGTCAAAACCACTTTTGAGTTTTGACTGTTACAATTATAATAAATTAGTATAGTTTCTAAAGTTATTTGTATCCCAACTAATATTATAAATGCGAAAGTAACTCTGTCTGTCTGTCTGTCTGTCTGTCTGTCTGTCTGTCTGTCTGTTACGCTTTCCCGCTTAAACCTCGCAACCGATTTTGATGAAATTTGGCATAGAGATAGTTTGAGTCCCGGGAAAGAACATAGGATAGTTTTTATCCCGGTTTTTGAAACAGGGACGCGCGCGATAAAGTTTTTCTGTGACAGACAAAATTCCACGCGGGCGAAGCCGCGGGCGGAAAGCTAGTCAGCTAATAAAGAATAACTAGTAGGAAAAATATTTACACAACATGGGAAAATATATTATGTTGAGACTTAATCTACTAAAAAGCGTGAATGCAGTTTTTTTCGAAGTTATATTTTTATATTAAAAATAATTGACTTTTAAAAACGGTATTATGTAGGAGTAAAGTAAGTGGATGTACTTTACTGGAATGAAAATCATCCGACTTGTAATCTTACTTACCTAACTTTTCTACTTTTATACCAAATACAATTACATAATTTTAAGCT
>NW_021135582.1:0-550 GCF_004193835.3 Ostrinia furnacalis | reverse complement strand
TTAATTACCAACAGTAGGACTTATCACTTCAAGATTTCTCAAGATGTCTGCGTAAGGTGAGCGCGAGGTAGGGTTGCCAACCGTACTATAATATATAGTATTGTACTATATTTCGGGTCTGCGTACTATACAGGGTGTTACTTTGCATTCTTGCCATATTTACAGAGGTAACTATAATTCTCATCATATTACTGATACTGAACACAAATCCGTTAAAAAATAATGCCCGAAAATTTTGATTTTTAATTTTGAATATTTTATTTTATCGACAATCTGTTAAACACATCACTAACTATCGTAACGCATGCACATCACTTATGTTAGCGATGGCGATGGAGACTTTTTTACTTTTTATTGTATTTTTAAATATCTATGTTAAACCTTTTTGAAATTTATCGCCTTTTACATGCGGCTCACGCTTGACCGTATTTTTATTTTTTTTATTTTGTTTGTCTATGACAACTCTGTCACCTTTCTACTCTCTGATCTACGATCCGTACATGTAATTGTTTGGTGTTATTAAATTCACATTTATTTCTTCGATAAAGAC
>NW_021135581.1:0-2436 GCF_004193835.3 Ostrinia furnacalis | reverse complement strand
ATGCCCTAAGCTCAAGATCAACAAGTAAGCTCCTCTCCCTAGCCCCCTAGTTCTCCTGTAGCCATAATGGGCAACTTTAGGGTGCAGGGGCAGCGTCGCGCGCCAGGGACCTCGCCTGCAAGTGCCCTAAGCTCAAGATCAGCAAGTAAGATCCTCGTCTATAGATGCTATTCCGTTTCTCTAGCCCTCTACTTCTCAGTCCAGACATAATGGGCAAGGTGAGTGCAAGCCGTGTAAAAGCGTGCGCCGCGCTCGCGCCTGCGTCCCAGGGACCTCGCCTGCAAGTGCCCTAAGCTCAAGATCAACAAGTAAGCTCCTCGTCTATAGATGCTATTCCGTCTCCCTAACCCGGGTACTTCTCTGTCCAGCGTGCAAGCCGTGTAAAAGCGCGTGCGCACTCGGGACCTTGCCTGCAAGTGCCTTAAGCTCAAGATCAACAAGTAAGCTCTTCTCCCTGACCCCTACATCTCCTCTAGTTATAATGAGCAAGGTGAGCGTGCAAGCCGTGTATAAGCTCACGCCTGCGTCGGGGCAGCGTCACGCTCCACGTGCGCGCCAGGGACCTCGCCTGCAAGTGCCCTAAGCTCAAGATCAACAAGTAAGCTCCTCTCCCTAGCACCCTAGTTCTCCTGTAGCCATAATGGGCAACTTTAGGGTGCAGGGGCAGCGTCGCGCGCCAGGGACCTCGCCTGCAAGTGCCCTAAGCTCAAGATCAGCAAGTAAGATCCTCGTCTATAGATGCTATTCCGTTTCTCTAGCCCTCTACTTCTCAGTCCAGACATAATGGGCAAGGTGAGTGCAAGCCGTGTAAAAGCGTGCGCCGCGCTCGCGCCTGCGTGCCAGGGACCTCGCCTGCAAGTGCCCTAAGCTCAAGATCAATAAGTAAGCTCGTCTCCCTAACCTCTACATCTCCTCTAGTTGTAATGAGCAAGGTGAGCGTGCAAGCCGTGTATAAGCGCACGCCTGCGGACCTCGCCTGCAAGTGCCCTAAGCTCAAGATCAACAAGTGAGTGGTTCTTCTATAGGAGCTTATAAGGTACCGAAGCGGGCTGCAGCTATACTTGCAGCGTATTTAACGCCGCTGCAGCCCGCTTTGGAGTTTTTAAGTCTTCCTACGCTGACGAACGTACGAATATACGTTGCGTATAGATAGACACATCAGTTCACATCCCAATATACTACGCGCTGGTAAAACTGAATGATGCCAGTGGTGCAGACTGGTTTGTGATTGACGTCAACGTAGGACAATTCAAGCCTTACTTATCGTACTTTCAACTCTTCCTATGCCCATCTGATGAAACTTTTTTCGGGTGCCAAAGGCAGTCAGCTATCACACACGGTTACCCAATTTTCACTGGTTGGGAATCATTGGTAAAGCCTGGTCGCGACTGTGCGACTGGCACCCGCAGTGAGTGTGCGAGCGCGACAGCAACATAATTACGCGCGAGCGATAAGGATGGGTAGCTTGGGGTCATTGGACAAAATTCTACGTGCTCACGGACCAGGCTTTAGCCAACTGTAGTTCCTGGCCATACAAAAATTGGAATGTTGGTGGTGAACATAAGGAACATAAGCAGGCTGCCTGAGCAACTCAAGAGATTCTTCTGAGAAACTTCATTCCCATGTAACAAGTAACGCGAGTGAAAATCTAAAATTATACCATCTCCCACAGGTCGTACCTAATCCTAGGAGTGGAAAAAGAAGGCTACGCGACGGGACTGCCGGGACTGACGGTCGGCGACCGCACGCTGCTGCTGGAGTGGCGCGACGACTGGCACCGCCGCATCCGCCGCCTGCAACGCCGCGCCATCAACTGCCACTAGGCGCCAAGGATGCCAAGTCAAGTGCCGTTAGTACAGTTACTACGGCACTCCGTTAGTTGCAGATTATTTGCCGCTAGTTACAGGTCGTTTGCTAGCTATAGCGACTGCCGCTAATCGTAGAATAACTTCAGCTAGCAGCGGAATGTCAGCTACAAGACATTAAGTGACTGCTGCTAGTAGCAGGATGTCTTGTGGCTGTAGGGTAGCTGCCGCTAGACGCGGTGCCCCTACTAGCCGTAGAATGTCTTCTTCTAGCTGTAAGATATCTGCTGTTAGTTGCAACATCTACTGCTAGCCTTAAAGTAACTGCTGCTAGCTCAAAAAAAACTGTCGCTAGTTTCAGAGTGTCTGTCACTAGCCGTAAAATGTCTGTCTCTAGCTGTAAAGTAACTGCCACTAGCAGCAAAGTAGCTGCCACTAGCGACAAAGTAACTACTGCTAGCAGCAGAGTAACCGCTACTACCAGAAGGCAACTGCCACTAAAGTAGCAGCAAAGTAGCTGCCACTAGCGGCAAAGTAACTGCCGCTAGTTACAAAGCCTCTTTTGCTGTCGCTAGTAGTAGAGTGTTTGCTCCGTAAAATAATAGCTGCTAATGGCAGGGAGTCTGCTGCT
>NW_021135580.1:0-1497 GCF_004193835.3 Ostrinia furnacalis | reverse complement strand
AACGTTAATTTGATTTGTGGAATTATTGGTTTCGGTTATGTAATAAATCGATATCTGCTGGTGTCGTACATGACTTTTAAAAAGCACTCTCACCTCTGATCCTTAAGACTGGTTTAATATGAAGAATATAGTTTCTAAATTGCATTATTAATGTTAAAACACTTGTTAACAGGTTGTCATAGAATTGTTTATCATTCTAGTATAATTATATGCTTCATATTGTTTTGAAAAGTAATATTAATGATTTTAGAATAAATCCTTATTAGACGTGAATGCCGGGAGGCATCACGGTGTCGGATGGCCGAATGTAATGATTTTAGAATTTATATTGTACTAGCTGACCCGGCGAACTTCGTACCGCCTTAGCGTAGAGATTTTCTTTATATTTTTTTCCGTAAAAACCTTGTACAGAGTATTAGAAAACTACAAAAAAAAATCAGCCAAATCGGTCAAGCCGTTTTCATGTTATGTCGTGACAACGGAAAACGGGTTTCATTTTTATATATATAGATTTTATACGATTATTAGTTACTTTTAAATAGTTATTGCAACAATTTTAGTATTAGTATTGTATTTTAGAAGAACCCAAAAACCCATTATTAAATTAAAATACTTTATTTGATTACGTCCTAGGCATTGTGTATTACATCCAATTATTTCATATTTATTATTTAATTTAATTATTTTAGATTTTTATTGTATACAATTTAGTATTTTAAAAATTAAAAAACAGCTAATTATGAAATAAGTATTGCATTTGACTTGTTCCGGGGCATGCCGTCGATAAGTCGTTTTGAACCGGTCGACTTTCACTGATGGAAGGGGAAGTTACCTTATCGCTGGCATGCCGCTGGACAGTCAGTTCGATTTGAGCGTTCGAAGCGAGAGGTACTATTAGGTTGACGTCATAATGTCGGAATTGTGCAAATCAGTGGTGCTGAAATACAAGTTAAACAACCTACAAGAGTGTTTTATTTCATGTGGTCATTTGTGTTTGAAATTTTTAAGGAATTATTGGAACAAACATTTTATATAAATAAATAATATTGTTTAATAAAAGTGTCAGTATAATAATGTCTTTCACTGTGTCTATAACCGGGACAGGAGCCTCCTTAACAACAAACTATTCACCGACTTTGGAGCTTCGAGAGAACTATGAATGCGGTCTTTTATATTTTTCAACCTTCAATTCAATTCCTTACATAGATGAAAGAAACAACAAATTTTACTATGGTGAAAATGAGATCATTGAAATTCCTGAAGGGTCTTACGAGCTTCAAGATATTTGTGATTATTTAAAAAACAACATTAAGAACACTAAATTAAAACTCACTTGCAATAATAACACATTGAAAACAAATATTTATTGTTCTAAAGACGTTCATTTCGATAAAAGTGGTTCAATTGGTAAAATTTTAGGTTTTGGAATGGAAACAATAAATTCAAATATAAGTACTGAATCAAAGTATCCTGTGAGCATTCTATCTACAACCATTT
>NW_021135577.1:0-505 GCF_004193835.3 Ostrinia furnacalis | reverse complement strand
GGGCTAAGTTAAATCTATATATATAAAAGAAAGTCGTGTTAGTTACTTCGCTTATAACTCAAGAACGGCTGAACCGATTTAGCTGAAAATTGTCAGGGAGGTAGTTTAGAGCCAGGAGAAGGACATAGGATACTTTTTATCCCGTTATTTATTGCCATTAAGGCGGAACAAAGTTCGCCGGGTCAGCTAGTTGTAATATATAAGGAAAGACGAAACCTATGTACTACTTTTTACATGAAAATAATAAAGAGGACACATATTAATTAAGGAAAACAGATAATTAAGAATAAGAAGATAGGGAATCGCTTAGGAGTGAGCGAGATAGGCATGTGAGCGCTCACGGACGCGTCTGTCTGAGAGGGAGGGTTTGAAAGAGAGATAGCCTACATTCGGGCATGGCGATTGGTGTAGATTATGGGCGATTGCCGCGACTAAACCCTCGCTCTCAGACAAGACATAAGAAGCGCGCCTCGGGCCCAAAAAGTGAGTTCGTTCCTGAGTTCGT
>NW_021135576.1:0-4760 GCF_004193835.3 Ostrinia furnacalis | reverse complement strand
AATGCACTCGGCTCGTTCGCCAACCATCAAATATTTACCTGCTCTCATATACCCGCGCCGGAATTGAAAGATCAACGTCATAATACTGAAATACATAAATTATGGGATTTGATCGGCGAGACGTCAGTTAACTTCTGAATTAGTATTGTTGTGTTTTTATTTCTAGCGCAAGAAGGTAATTTTGTTGGATGCTTTTTCAGTATCTGCCGTTGCCATAATTTATTAGGTTTATTACCTAACGTAGATACTTACATAGTTACTTGGGGTTATTACTATTTTTTCAGGTAGCTGGCTAACTACAAAACACACTGCACATACCGCTCAATAATACTTATAAAAATTACATAACTGACACATAAACAATCGTAACATTAAAAAGAACACAACTAAGCCATCATGATAATGAAATGAAAAAATACAAAATGTTAGAGCCATTAATATAAGCCCTGTTTGCCCGCATAATAAAATAAACAAAACGACCTAATTTACTCGTTACCTTAATGAATAGCCGACATTAACCTTAAACACAACAAGCGGTCTTTTTGTCGACGTACAAACCTTTTTTAATTTCAGTTTTATTTCAGTTTTATCCTATACTAGACTGCAGCCGCGACTCCGCTCACTTGGTACGAAGTTTTAGTGATCTAAATTTACTTACACGACATCTTATTCATAAAAATACTGGTAAATATAACTTATTTTTGTTACTTCATTTCACACATAATAGTCCAATGCCACACTTTTGGTGTGCTGAAAGAGGCCAGTATTTTAATAAAAATACTGTTAAGTAGGTATGTATTTTTTATTATCTTAAGCAGCTGAAGTCGTCCTGTCATTAAAAATATCCCCATAAAAAGTTCAGTTTTTCCTTAAAAGTGGCCGGGAAACTTTTTCGATTTTTCTCTTCAAGAACTTTTCAATCGACGTCAACGAACGTCAAAGAATTTGAAAATAAAAATTTTGCAAATCAGTCCAGTCATCCTCGAGTTTCCCGACTAGAAATACTTTTCTTGTTACCTACCTACACTAAAAAAGTAGGTACCGTGTAAAATTGTAGAGATAATAAATAATTTTTAAAGAAAAAAAAACAGAATCATTTAAGCTTTACATAAATATGAACCAAAGCAATGCAAAATAACCCGTCATTATTCCCTAATATCCCCAAAAATAAATTCAGGCAGCCTGTGCTCACCAAATTCGATTTTGATACCTCCCATCAAAAAGTAATTTCCTATGAAACAAAACGCAAGAAAATTCTGATTCTTACCAATCTAAATCCAATTACTTCTATCCTATTGCTGGCGAGGAAAGCCTCGTATAAATAAGGCAAGTAACTTTGTATGTCACGGGAAGTTTAAGAAATGGGGTTTTCTGTAAATTTCGTATAGTAGCAAGCGCCGCGAAATATTTCAGAGGTCTAATTAAATCAGTAGGATATAATATTGACAGCTATATCTATAAAAACATGTAAGTGTTAAAGCCTTTTAAAAAAGCCGTCACCAACGCCGCTAAGGAGCTTTTTTTACCGTTTTTATGATACCCTTTTGCGGCGTGCGTTGTTGACGAAGCAAGGTATAGTATCCTACTCTATAAAATAACTTATTCAACTTTAATACCTTTCTATTCTAAATTGAACCTGTGAATAGAAAAATTATTATGCCCTAACTGGATATTGTGTAACTGCCTGAATTGTAAAACCCAATGTGAATGCGCTAATGTGGTTAAGCAATAAACGATTAAGCATTGAAAACATAAAACTCTGGTTAATTGCTGCCTAAAAGGCGGACATTCAGTCAAAAGTCTCACTCCATCAATTCACCGCTACAAACTAACTGTAATTATTTAGGGGTGTAGCAACTAGTGGTGTTCATAAATTCGGGTTACGGTTCAGCTTAGTTGTCACGCGACTCGGTTTCTTTCTGACAACTTTGAGTTATTAAACCATGCTTAAGGTAATACCAGTCAAAACATTTTCACTACAATTCGAAACGCCAACAAAACTAGAATGGTATAATACAAACTTTACAGTAACTTTCATATACATTTAAGTACTTTATCACTGAAAGCTTTTGTGTCAAGTTTGACAAAATTTGGGCGTTCTTTGGGAAACAATCTTATTTTCGTTCCAGGTATAGTAAGTGCACATACCTACGTGTTAGGTAAAAGTACATAATTCACTTGACCCAAATTACTTTAATACAGTTTACATAGAGGCAATATATTCTCAATTGTAACTATTAATTAGCCAAGCCAAGTAATTTCTAGAAACACAAGGTACTAAATTCCCGACTCGTAGAGCCAGCTGTACCAACGTAAATTAAAGGGTAAGAAACAATTTAAACAGGCATCAGCTAACGTGTAATTATCCGGCTGCTAAAACATCGTGTCGAACGTTGGTATTGCGTAGCTTTAATTACTTACTCTTAGTGGAAGTAAGTACAGTCACACAAAATAAAACACGCGATTTTAGGTCTTATCTACAAACGCGTTAAGAAGTGCAGCAGCAGCATGACAATATTCAATGACTGTATTAGGATATTCATGCCCGTTTTCATCATCAATCCCAAATTTTTAAGTTGCCCCTATTAAAACAAAATTCCTGTTATATTTCACTATAGGGGTCACTTACAAATTAGGGATTGATGGTGAAATCGGGCATTAGAGTCTTTAAGTGCATGCAACTTTGGACTCCACATTTCCTAAAAGTACCAAAATGAACACATACTTATTAAGTATTTCGAAAGTCATTTAAGATCAAATTGCAAATTAGACAAAATACCTACATAAAATCAGATACATGCACCATTAAGCCTTCAGTCCTTTTTATGGCTGAATAAAATTGATATATCAAAGCTCCTTTATTCTAAAAAATCGTTTTTAAAGTACGTTTAATCTTGACCTGCCTACTCTACAACTACAATCTATTACTCTAAGTATACGGTATTCATTCAATGCCTGCTCCAGTTATTGAGTGAGGTTTTAAAAAAAACTCGTTCCAATAACATAATCATAGAAATGTTGACCGCAAAACTGGGGTCTCCGACTTTCGGACCACCAACAGTGGTACTAAATAACAGATTCAATTTCGCAGTCTTCCTTACTAGAAATTGGAATTCAAAATTGTGTGCGAACATACATCATGATATTAAAATATTCGTAAACCTGTGCAATCTAAGTAGGTACTTGGTATTTCAGTTTGCGTAGATAGCACCTAAGTAGGTACTGAATGTCCATTTTAGTTCGTATACAAGTAATACCTATGTTTAACATTAAGAACTATAGTACCCAAATACACAAAGTTAAACCTGGGAAATATGAACTATCAAAAATCTTTTGACAGATGTTAAAACTTTTATTATAGAGTAGCTACGAAATTGAGGTTAAAGTACCAAATGCTTAAAAATATGGGTGTACTATGTCTATCGGCCGCTATAAAATTTTATTATGAATTCAATTTACCGATAGCAACTACAAAATGTACAAAAAGTCACAACGCAGCGACGATTGATGGCCATAGATATCATAGAGCACTCAGTAATTCATTTCATTCCCTATCTTTTTATAATGGAATTCTAAAAAAAGTTCGTTACTTGTGATTTATTAACGGCGGCCTTTTAGCCGCGATAAGAGAGTAATAGAGGAAGCACCATATCGCATCCACGGGGTTAATTATAAAACTATTTTTCAATAAACTCTGAGTTATTAAAAGTTATAGTCAATGAATTTTATTGTTCAAGTTACGACATTTATGGTACAGATAACAAAATGATCCAGTTACGGAATCGCTGACGTTTTTATTACGCTGACTGTACAATTAAGATAAGGCGTATAAGAATTTTTGTTACTCTCCGATAAAATAAGTAATTTAAATTTAACACCATTTTATGACTGAAATATCTAAAGTGCTTAGGATATCTTTTATCCTGGGGATGTGACACACGCGTTTACGGCAAAATTATCTTAAGAGGCTGAACGTTAAAAAGATTATGTTCTTCAAATCTGAGAAAATTTCATAGAACATTATCATTTGTAATGTACGATACATACATTCATTCATGATTTTTTCCCAAAACTTTATCTAAAGTTTGGACACGAACAAACTTGTTTTTATTTCTTCATATAAATACTATTATTAGTTACCTTGTATTGCTATTTTTTACTAATTCAGAGAACATTACGAAAGGCTATTGTCAATGAAAGCATTTTTTATTTATGCATGATGCTAATTTAAAACAAACAATATAACACTGTAGCAATAAAACCGATACAGAATATTCGCTTTATAATCCGTTCCGATAAATCTTGCTTAACCAAACTTATTTAGAGGAGCAAGAATACCCATTAATTGACACCTCTCTGTTAAAAATAAACCCCCAGATACCGTGGCGCAATGAATCACATGCACACCCCCGCACTTCCTTACATTCACACGATACTAGTGCTGTTTACGAATGCTCATATCGATAGAGTTGTTTCAACAAATTAAAATACAGATCTGGAAATTACTAGTAAGCATTTGATGACGCAACTCTACATAAGGTGATAGCCGAGACATCAAGTTTAATTTTCAAATCATTATCCAAGTAAATGCCCAAAAGAAAAATGTAGAGACCCCATTGTCTGGCAAAATCTTGTAAAAACATTCTTCAGATTTTCCATCCTATTTTCAGCAAGACAATACCCATTTTGTGCCCCTTTTCCATTATCATGGATCTACTTCTATATTAGACATTTATAAAAGAATTTCAATTTCCTAATAC
>NW_021135575.1:0-583 GCF_004193835.3 Ostrinia furnacalis | reverse complement strand
GCCGGCAGGTGCGCGTACTCCTCCTCCGACGACTCCGCGCCTGCGCAGAGAGCGCTACACTCGCGGTCCACACGTTCGAATGCCTCGGCTCGATCGTGAATTTTAAGTTTTTGTTATGTTGAGGACTTATATTTATTTATTTTCTTAAAGATAATATAATGGAAATACATTAATTATGTACAATATTTGTAAATAAGTATAATAAATAATACGAGGTGCTCACCTTTTACGACTTGCACGTCATCGTCGGGTTCGTCGTCCGGCTCCTCGCATATCTCTCGGATCCATCGCACGCACTCCTCCTGCACGCAAAATATCAAGATCACCGCGTGCACCGCGTCGTCCGCGCCCGCGGTACCGGTGACCCCGACCGGCATCATCGCGACAGACGCCGATCGACGGGCGCACAAAAACTCTTTCGATCCGATCGCGATCCCGATCGAACGAACAAAAATCGGGCAGCACTCACCACGACGGCGGCGTCGAGCGCGCGCTGGTCGAGGCGGCGGCGGCGGCGCTGCGCGGCGGGCAGGCGCAGCGAGTCGCGCGCGCCGCCCACCAGCAGCAGCCGCTGGCGCGCGCC
>NW_021135572.1:0-5402 GCF_004193835.3 Ostrinia furnacalis | reverse complement strand
CTTACTGCGTTTATAAATTGTGCGGCAGAACAGAAAGATGGCACATTCTGGAGCTTTAAAAAAAATTAAAACGGCGGTTCGCGCAATCGCGCCGCTAGCGAGACGAGAGAGAAAACCGTTTCTTTACTTCAGGCAATGTTTAAGCATCAGTTAGTGTGCGAAACAAAGACAGGACTAAGTAAAGACCGCGGGTCTCCCGTCTCTGTCACCAGCGCCCTTGTTTGACGCGACTTGAGCAAACTGTGTAAAAGCGCTGAAGGTGCAGATTTGCTACGCGTAATCAGGCAAAGTCGTCGTGCTAGGAAGAGGAGGAGAAAGGAAAAACTCAAGGAGCAGAAAGAACATCAGAATTCAACTAAATAATTACTATGACTATGTGGCACCGTATCGACGTTTCGTCGTGACATTCGTCTGGCACGTTGCGATTTCGTGTCGTTGATTTTCACGATACCCCGCATCTAATTATACTTCGTTCTTTTGTTGTGACTGTTATAATATGTGTTACTGTTACTTATAATGCATTTATTCCCAATTTAATTTTGTACAGGTAAATCAGTAGACGAGTTAACAGACTTCTGCAAACATCTATCAAAGAAAGAGGCACTTGGGGAGCTGTCTTCTGTTTCATCGCACGACGACGATATGAGCGAGAACGAAGATACTCTGGCATTCCACCATCCCTTCCTTGTTAAGGAGAAAGCACCTATTGTACTTAATATTAGGGTAAGTTTTCAACTGAGAATTGCAACAACTGTATAATTTTTGGCTAAGAATGATAAACCTTTCTAATTAATTAAGTAAAGAAAAAAAGATGAGCATGCTTAAGCTATAAATGTCAAACGGGATCTAAGGCCATTAAAATTGAAGCAAGATTAAGGCTGAAAAGTCTATTAATCTAACCTTGATTCAAGTGATCTAAATACCTTACTTTTACTAAACTTTGGTAGCAAAGAAAAGTAATTTCAATGTTTAAGTTCACTAAGATAGTCCAGAGCCTCCATTCAAATGTAAATAGCGTGATTGATCTATTTGTACTTTATTTATGTGTATTTTCATAGGGTGCTGCCCCGCTACCGATCAAGTCGTCAACTCTGCCCGTGGCCAACAAAGAAGAACTTCGATTGCAATTCCCTGTATCCTCGGGTTCTCAGCACAGGGAGAAAGCATCAGAATGGGTTCCAGTATCACCACCCAAGAAAGACATGGTAAACACATACATTTAAATGACTTACTTGACTTAAGGTCCTATGTCTATGAAATAAAAAGCCTAGAACGTCGTAGAGACCTACTTGATCTTTCTTTCTTTTACAAAATTATTAGACATCATGTGCGTAGTCCTACCTTGCTAGCGAAGTTTAACTTCAAAGTCCCATTACGAATACCACGTAAACCCATTGAACCTCTCTCCCGCCCCTTTCGAAAAACTGTTCTAGGAGCCAACTCTCCTATAAGTCGGATCTGTAAGATCTACAATAAATGTAGTGGTCCCCTGGACGTGCATTTCATGTCCCTACCCAAATTCAAGGCTACAGCAACCGACTCTATATAATAATAATTTAACTTATATAACAACATTTATGCTAACTAAGCAGCAACTTATATTTCTTGCAAGCTGTGTATACCTTTAAGTGATAGTGCAATTAGCTTAATATTTTGCGTATTTTTTTACATATTGTGTATTGTTGTACCTATCGTTGGTGTACCTAATAAATAAATAAATAAATGTCCACAACAGTCCTCCACCGCGTGCGGTCTTGAGCTTCGCGTTTGATCTTGCTCCAAGTCTTGCCGATTTTCTTCGCCTAGTCTGCTACAGTAAGCCGCCAAGTTTGCTTGGGGAACCCAAGGTAAACGCAAACGTGGTTGACGTTTGCGTTTTCCTTGAGGGTTCCAATCATACATATAAATACTTATGTATAAGTACATAGTTATTTAACTATTGCTACGTGTTCCTTTTGCACTGAAAGGCATCTAATGTTATAAAAAGGCCTCCCACGAGGGTTTCCATGGTTCTCCGCTGCCCGCATCGAAGTGCGTTAATCTAGGAGTTCCTCGCGGTCAATATGTGTATATTTCTTTCATTGTTGCTAAATAAAAATGTATATGACAAACAACATATTTTTTAGCTTAAAATAATAATAAAAGTTTTTGTTATTTTCAGCAAGTGGCAAAACTCAATTCATCGAAATCACACAAGGCTGATATTCCAGCTATAGCTCCAGCAGAACTTACTACAACTTCATCAAAGTAAGTACACAATAAATAAATAAGAACTATTAAAAACAGAATCCAAAACCCATGTATTAAGCATTACAGCAGTTTTATTGGTCCAACTTGTGTTGTTAATATTAACGAATAATTAATTACTAGCAACTAAAGTGAATAAAATAGATTTTAAAATTAGTGTCATGACTAATTCTGACCTGGATTTTTTTAAAACTGTACCAACACTTCATATCAAAAGTTATTTTTGAATCAGAGATGCACACTCGCCATTTTTTTATTATAAGTTATTATAAACAACGCTATGCCTGCCACTGTGTGACGTCACCCATAACCAGTGTGAGTGCGAGAAAATGTGATATGCACTGTTTAATATTACACCGCCTGCCACGAGTCTTTGCGCCGAGTATAGTGTATTACTACTCAATTTATTATTTACAAGTTTTCATTTATATTTTTGTCAATAGGTCGTCTGGGCCCCTAGCACTACCAGCGCCGCCCACTCCTACGACCACTCCATCTTATATGAAGAGTTTTACGTCCGGCTCGCGTAAGTATTAAGATGAAAACACCTATTTGTAATATTATCTACATTTACAAATGATTTAATAATTAATAGGACTATTTTTAAGATAAATAGGACAGTTTCAATCTCTCGTTCTCACCGCTCCAACTCCTGTATAGCCAGGATCTACAGCTTGACCGCCAAAAACCTAATTAGTGAAGGCCAAGTTTACTAAGTGCACTAGGGGAAAATTTTGAGAGATAAAAGAATAGAATTCCTTTGCAATTAGCTAACTGACTAGCTGCTAGTCTAGTTAACTATCGTTTTATACTTAACATTTTGCCACCACTTGCGATTCACATGACCCTACTACAGTGACGCCATCCCATCCAAATGCGATAGTTCCAACCGCTTCAGCGCACACCAATTGGCGCCACTGTCTTCGCTATCATATGACAGTGACCTTAGGCTCGGCGCAAATGGGCCACCAACCACAGCCACCGGTGGCCAGCGACGGCGAATTAACACACTTTTTGTATAGTATCGAGTTGCAGACACTACTGTAGCGAGTGGTCCACGTGTGCGGTGCGTCTCTACAAAATATATTAAAAAGTGTGTTAAGTTGCCGTCGCTGGCCACCGGTGGCTGTGGTCGGTGGTCCATTTGCGCCGATACTTATTCTACAGTGGCGCCAACTGGTGAGCGCTAAAACTATAGCCCTCAATATCTCTCTCACTCACGGCTTGACGTTTCGGCTGCTATGCTGTAGCCGTGGGCACAAACAGACTAGCATAGCAGCCGAAACGTCAAGCCGTGAGTACATAGTGTGAATCATTGATAAACGTCTCGCTTTGAGACCCGTGTCTTGCAATTTTAGTTAAAATGGAGCGCGCGAGTTTAAAATCTTATGTTTTTTTCCATCAGAGTTGACGTCAGTTGTGAATATCCCAGCGCTTCCCGCCCCTGGGCCCCAAGCTTACCCACCAGGGATCGATCCACCGAAAATTGTAAGTATTCTGTTTTAGATGGCACTGAGATTCAGTAAAAGATATCATTTTGACCTACTTAGAAAACCAATTGAACTTATTGAAGACGAAATATTAAAAATTCTTCTTGGTTGAAGCCACTGATTCTTATGTTATGTGTTTTTATAGGATATGGCGTCAATAGTGTCTCAAAAGATAGCGATGATACGCAGAGAACAAGAACAGAATGAGTTGACCGGTGTTACGTCACGAGGTGTAAGTATTTTTATCATGAATCTAGCTATTTTAAAACTGCGGACCTTCCGTTGGGCTATTGTTGTTTCATTTTTATAGAGTAACTACTCGCTTTGACCCAGAACGTACGGAAACCATAGAAAAATAAATAGATCAAAAAATTTAATGTTCTGTTGTTCGAGTTATATCAAATTTCACTGGATATTGGCACATTTGTGCGGTTGAGGTTTATTTAAACCTCTTATTGGTTTGACCAATTAAACAAAAAAATATTCGCTTGACACATCTCCCCTTTCCGCTCGATCCATTTACGACGAAAGGAGAAGGGATGTGTAGCTTTTAGTCTATTGCTGTCTACGAATCTTATGATGCTTTCGGGTTTGCGAGGCGCACACATGTGGAAATAACGAAATCTGATTGATAATTCAACATACGTCTCGTCTCCGCTCCTCTCCGCTTTGGTGCCAGTCGTCTACTTTGAAGTACCTCCCTTTTCTTACGCTTACCATCCATTTATACTATATCTAAGCTTTCAGCTATCTCCATCATTATCATCATCACTTCAGCCATAGAACGTCCACTGCCGGACTCCCCCAATGATGTCCATGTTGATCGATTGGTAGCGGCCTGCGTCCAGCGCCTTCCTGCTACCTTTATGATGACGTCGGTCCACCTTGTGAGTGGACGTTTCACACTGTGCTTTCCGTTACGTGGCCTCCACTCCAGAACCTTGCTGCCCCATCGGCCGTCAGTTCCGTGTACTATGTACAGAGCACATTGCCACTTTAGCTTACTAATCCGTAGGCTTTATTAATAAGCTATAAACCACCTTTTTAACCAAGCACGTATCCCCCAGTTCGGCTGGAGCTCCGACACGAGCCTGGGCCAGTTCACGGGCTCCACGGGCGCGCAGATCCTGACGCCGCGCGAACTCGCCAGCGGCACGCAGGCCTGGGCCAAGAAGGTACATCACACGGACGGCAGCACTTCACACGTGGGACTTGCTCTTAAACCACCATTGCGTTTCTTGATTTAACTGCTTCAAACGTGTATACAGGGTGTCAGGTAAATGGGTATATGAGCCGACACTAGCCCATGTTAACATGGTCATACAAATGGTATGGTGAAGTCAGAAAATTGATATCATAATTTTTTTTTTAATTTTCATACAAAATAAATTTTATAAAATCCGATTTGTATAAAAATTAAAATATACTTAAAATGGAGATATCAATTTTCTGACTTCACCATACCATTTATATGACCATGTTAACATGGGCTAGTGTCGGCTCATATACCCATTTACCTAACACCTTGTATATTTTTATTATTGATGCTACCCTAGCTGGCGCCATTGGCGAGTAACTTAGTGACTTACTACAGTAAGACAGAGGTGCGAATTTAAAGTTCTGTCACTCATTAGTGGCTAACACAATGGCCACAGTCACTGTAGG
>NW_021135571.1:0-676 GCF_004193835.3 Ostrinia furnacalis | reverse complement strand
TCATCCGTAACATTCCGAAGTCCGCTGTATAAATAAATTTCGGTGGATTGGTTCTTAATTCCGGTGGCTCAAATACAATTTCGGTGGCTCTTGATAATTTCAAATTGACATATCTCGAGAAGTATTAATAATATTTTGATCTCTACCATATCATTGAATAATACAAGTGATTTACTATTATTTCTGCCACAAAAAAGTTTTGGAAAGTGGAAATTAAAATTCGCCACCGGAATTAGGCAAAAAACGAGTTTGTTGATATTCACCCATAGAAGGGAATAGATGTGAAACGGGGGCGTGGCGCGTGTCTCCGCGATATGCCCAGAAACGAACATCGGCCGCGTAGCTCTAGGTTAGTCGCGATTCAGTCGTACTAAGGAAATGTTCTCCGAATTTTTTGGATAATGCGTCGTTACGTGCAATAAAACAAGTGAAACGAAGAACTACAGGAACAATGGAGTCATTTACTACATGTAAGTATTGCAAATCCATTGGTATTTTGGTTATAAATTAAAAAAACTTAACATTTTTCAACCGACTTCAAAAAAGGAGGAGGTTCTCAATTCGACCCGTATGTTTTTTTTTTTTCTATGTTTGTTACGCGATAACTCCGCCAATTATGAACCGATTTGAACAAATCTTTTTTCGGCGTATAGGTAATACCTAGGGTTCCCAACCC
>NW_021135570.1:0-697 GCF_004193835.3 Ostrinia furnacalis | reverse complement strand
AATTATACTTTCGATTTCTTGCTTAGTATTCAAAAACCTGCGAAAGTACCTTCTGCATTGGAGTATTCATGTTGTATAATAACTATTGGTAGCTTAAATCGTAAATCATTGAGTTACTTATTTCTTTACATAGGCTAGTTGTTATGATAATCGATACCGGCTGCATATACGAGTACATATAAAAATACATTTTTATTGAACACTCATTCTGTTTTAGATCCGTTATAGTCGACGTGGCGGTTAGCGGCATTCCTTCTTTATTTTTCGTGTTTATATTCATGTATTCAATAAATTCAGACATGTGCTTGTTGTTAATTGTATTTTACAGACTTAAAGCACTTAACTTTAGGTCATGTCTAGATCGGGCCTTGCGCGTGATGTGAGTAGTCCGCGAATAGCAACGCGTAAAAAATATGAAAATAATATATAGGTATTTTTAATGGTAAACAATGTTGGCCGACTGTGCAGGTATTTAACTTGAGAAAATCATAATATACAGGGTGTCCCGTAATGTAACGTCAAGCCGGAACTGGGTGTTGAGGCAAGTTATGCTAGTTATCAGAAAAATATAAAAAAATATATATGTGGTATTTTGTCAAAATAATAGGCATTTAAAAAAAATCTCCCACTCCCGGCGACGGTCTTTTTACTCGTGTTGCCACAAATCTTCACTTTTTCCAAATTTTTTTTTGTTATG
>NW_021135568.1:181582-228711 GCF_004193835.3 Ostrinia furnacalis | reverse complement strand
TATGTGTAAGAGGTCTATATTATTATAACCAACGTGTAGAGTCAAAGTGTAATTTTTGGGTTGAGACCTCATCTACTAGCAATGAGTCTCTTGCACTTATGGAATGCTATACAGGCCATTTTTATTTTGTTCTCGAAATGACTCGCCCAGGTCAATTTGTTGTCAAAGGTGATGAGTTTTGTTTATAAAGAGTTCTGGTAGTTGGAGCTCTTGTAAATTCGATAATGCACTTATTAAGTACTTTTATTGACAGCGTTAGGCACTATGAATTCAATTATATGTTTTACTAGTAGATGTTCACCATTATTTATTAAAACTATTAACTAAAATTATTTGATTTATAAACTACGACATTATTTTTTCCTTTAATCTGACGTTTGGGCTAAGTTATATCATTGTACACCAAATAATTAACCAAATTATTAGTTGCGATTTTCAAATGTTTTTGATCTAAGTAACTTATAACATTTTACACATGTACGAAACTTTTGTGGTTAATGGTATTAGTCTAATTGAATCATTATACACAAAATAAATAATCTTTTGTCTTTTACTTTTTGTGCTATAAATTAAGTTACATTATTTTTCACCAACCAACAATATATAGTTTTTTTTGTGTATATTAATATGAGTCATCTTACATTGTTAATCACAAACTCAATCTGAACAACTTCAATCGTGTAAAAAGAAGTAACACGAGTCATACCTCTTGACACAATAAAAAAGTGAAAGGAGCCTCCGGTACACTTTGTTAAAAGTAGACATGTATCAATTTACACGAAAGAAAACTCAAAATTGGTTCACAAAGCCTTACTTGTATCATTTGGCACAAACTTAATCTTTAAAAAACCACAATAATAGTCACCTGATAAGGAATCGGAGCTGTATATTTAATGTAAAAATGTAATCTGTAATGCTCACTCAACACAACTACTGCGACACAGGCCTGCGAGCCTAGTGCAGAAGCTGTGGTTTATTACATCACAGGAAATGATATTTGTGAATAAAGATTATTTATTTATTATTATTATTAAAACTTATTTTCTTTTCTATACGTCGTAGAAACATACCGACTAGTTACAAAAATAGCTAATTTTTCAGAGATTCACATTATGTTATAAAGTCAATTTTGATCTAAGTCGAGTTAGATCCCTTTTCACTGGGGGTACAGATTTTAGGGGTTCCTAACATAAAGTATTAATAATACAAAAATAGCGTTTTTATGAAATTTGAGGGTACACAATGAGTCACAGCAAGGTTTAAAATAGTTTAAAAACCAATAAATCCATAAATACTTTCAAAACAGAATTGGCTTTTTGACCAGAATTAGGCATTTACGCGCGCAATTTTTATGTATTCCTAATTAATCCATGGGTCAGCCAAGATATCGATTTAATTCGAGGATACTCAATTCCTTTCTCACAGCAGGTTAATAATTTTACTACGCTATTACAAAACAATGATTGGCATCTCTAAGTGGAAGCTAACAAAAATGGCAGTCAATTTTAGAAAATCAACCATAACTTGAAAACCATTTGTCCGATTCCATTACTTTTTTATTTAAATGATAGCTCTACGTGTGCGCTTGATATTTTGTGGTATAAATTTTATCGATTAAATCAACCTTTAGTTAGTAATTAAAGGAAAATTGATTTTTTTTACATTGTTGTGATACTACTTTTTAAATCATTTTTTTACAAAATGTCTTATACTCTACTAAAAGTTTTACACGAGCCAAAAAAGTGTATTAAATTGTCTGTAATTTGATATATAACATGTATGCGTTTCATAACTAAAAATATATTTTTACTTCCGTTGAAGTTCACCATTGATAAAAAACTGCGTAGACAACAAAAACTTCAGCTAGTAAGTGTATGTAACGTACATAAATGTTATTTATATTTAACTAGCTGACCCGGCGAACTTTGTTCCGCCTTAATGGCAATAAATAAGCAGACTTTTTTATTTCGAACGGGATAAAAAGTATCCTATGTCCTTCTCCTGGCTCTAAACTACCTCCCTGAAAATTTTCAGCTAAATCGGTTCAGCCGTTCTTGAGTTATAAGTGGAGTAACTAACACGACTTTCTTTTATATATATAGATAGTATGCTAAAACTATTTAACATGTCAATTAGTATTCTGTTTAAATAGAATATTATAAAGATTTTTGACTAGGTAGTTTTTACCTGAAAAAAATCAAAATGTATATTACTACCATATATTGCTAATTTTTTGTTAAATTTATGCTAAAAGTATGTAATATTATAACAATAAAGTACGGTGCGATACCTTACTGCAATTAAACCTCAACAAAAACAATACCAACAGTCTCGCCGAAGGAGTAGAAAATTTGAGAAAAACAAGTCAAAATATGAATTCTGCTAGTTCGAACCAAACCTATT
Organism: Ostrinia furnacalis; assembly: GCF_004193835.3. Classification (NCBI taxonomy): domain Eukaryota; kingdom Metazoa; phylum Arthropoda; class Insecta; order Lepidoptera; family Crambidae; genus Ostrinia; species Ostrinia furnacalis. Next base: position 226,308 of record NW_021135568.1, on the reverse strand, counting down.
CCTCACTAGTCCTAGTCTGTCATTGCCTGCAAATCATATCATAGGGTTCCACTGCCACTGTTATTACAAAATAAAATGAAATAATTGTGAAAAAAATATAATAGATGACCAACAGTGAAGGGCTAATTAAGTGATTTTTTGAGACATAAAAATGCCGGTAGAGCCCTTGAGACATTATTTTATATTTTTTTAATTATTTTTACGGTAATCTACATCTTATGACGCAACTTTTGAGGGGTCTTGTGTAGCGAAAATATAAAAAAAGATATTTCGGGACACCCTACTACATGCTAGTACATGCTGCTTTGGCTATGGTGTCTACTTTTTCGTTTCCTTCAATACCGATATGAGCTGGTATCCATTGTAGATAAATTTTCTTATTACTATTAATTAAACAAATAATAGACTTGATTATACAATATGCTATAGGTAGGTGCACCTTGGAAATTTGATGTGCATCGGATAAGATGTTGGAGGGCGCTTTTGGAGTCCGTAAATATTACACAGCTTTCTAAGTTCATTGATTCAATGTAGGATAATGCCTCACATATGGCTATTAACTCCGCATGCATAATCGAAATTTTGGCATCTATTTTAAATTTACTATACGTATTGTTTTGAGGATCGAAAAAAGCCGCTCTAATGTCCTTCCGATCTTTTGACCCATCCGTAAAAATTTTGTAGCAATTCGCATATTCTTTGTCAATCAACTTATTACATAGGTAATGATCTGAGATCAAAACAGTTGTACAATCTTCTTGCTTGCGTGACATTGACAATCTGTGTAATAATTACAGGAGACAAATTCACATTGCTGATCCACGTGTTAAATTAAATGTATATCTTCCCAATTCAGCGTTGGAGTATATGGGTGTATCCTTAAATGTTTCATATACTGAAGTTAATAGGGGCTTTCTTTTATTTCTAAGAGATTGCTGCTGTCTCAAATCATACAGACTTTTTATTAAATTAAGCGTTTCATATTTACCTAAAGATTTGAGTTTGAACCAGAATTTAGTGGCCAAATAGTATCTTCTTAAATGTAATGGTTGGAGATGAAGTTCACATTCCATGACGTGAATAGCTGTGCTTTTTATAAAGCTTCCAATTACTCTGAAACACTGGTTCTGAATTTTAGTTAATTTACTTAAATGTGTTTGATAACTGTTATCGTATAAAAAGCTAGCATAGTCTAATCTACTCCGTATAATGGCAATGTATAGGCGTCTCAAGAAGGATGGATGTACACCCCAGCCCGGTCCCACCAGAATTTTAAAAGCGTTTAGAAATTTTTCTGCCTTTTCTTTAATTTAATTTATATGTTTAGACCACGTAAGCGAGCTATCCAGCCATAAACCTAAATATTTGACGCAACTTACAACTTCCANTTTTTTGATTTTGATTTTGATTTTGATTGAGGGAGGGATGTCATTGAGGGAGGGGTGTCATTGAGGGAGGGGTGTCATTGAGGGAGGGATGTCATTGAGGGAGGGATGTCATTGAGGGAGGGATGTCATTGAGGGAGGGATGTAATTGAGGGAGGGATGTCATTGAGGGAGGGATCTCATTGAGGGAGGGATGTCATTGAGGGAGGGATGTCATTGAGGGAGGGATGTCATAGAGGGAGGGGTGTCTATGAGGGAGGGGTGTCATTGAGGGAGGGATGTCATTGAGGGAGGAATGTCATTGAGGGAGGGATGTCATTGAGGGAGGGATGTCAACATGAACACCCCCCCGTGCCGCTCCCATACCTCAGGCACCGACCAAGTTAAGCGCTGCTCTTATTATAGGTCTAGCGCTTAATTCAGTTAGTGCCTGAGGTATGGGAGCGGCACGGGAGGGGTGGCATTGAAGTGACGTGACAGAACATACAAATCTGAAGTCTTGCTAACGTTTGACGTCAACAATAATACCCTCCCGTGCCGCTCCCATACTTTGAGTGATTCATGCCCTAAGACGTTGTCAAGGACAGGAATTAAAAAGAAATTAAAAAACAAAATAAAGATGTCAGACTTTCGAACAAACGCAGTACGGCTTTTTATTTTTGCTCTCTTCGTAACAAATTATGAAGAGAATCAGACGTATAATCGTATAAAGCCTGGTCCGTGAGCACGTAGAATCCCGTCCAATGACCCCAAGCTGCCCATCCTTGTCTCTCACACGTAATTATGTTGCTGTCGCGCTCGCACACTCACTGCGGGCGCCCGTCGCACAGTCGCGACAGCAATATAATTACGCGCGAGCGATAAGGACCCATCCAGCTTGGGGTCATTGGACAAAATTCTACGTGCTCACGGACCAGGCTTTAGTATTGATGCTGCACTGACCGGGCGGCAGCTGCGGCGGCGCGAGCTGCAGCGCGGCGGCGAAGGCGGCGCCGCCGCGGGCCCCGCGCGCGCGTTGCACGCGCAGCAGCTGCGCCATGTACGCGCGCTCCACGCCCAGCCGCACCACCGCGCCCGCCGGGCACGCGTCCAGCGCGCTCAGTAACGCCCTGGAGAAAATACGCCGTAAGTCATTTCATCATCATCATCATCATGTCAGCCATAGGACGTCCACTGCTGAACATAGGCCTCCCCTAATGCTTTCCACGTTGATCGATTGGTAGCGGCCTGCATCGAGCGCCTTCCTGTTACCTTAATCAGGTCGTCGGTCCACCTTGTGGGTGGACGTCCCACGCTGCGTTCCGGTACGCGGCCTCCATTCCAGTCGTTTATTTTCTGCAAATAGGCCTTTACCACAGCACATTGTTACTTATGGCTTCGGTGATCAGCGATTTGCCGCTTTTTAGAAGCTGAAGAACCACACCACACGCTTAAAAACGCCAAACGTCGTTTCTGAAGTTCGACGCAGCGACAACAGTCGCTAAAATGCGCGATCCCGATACCGCCTCCGAACGCATGAAGTCGCGAAGTCGCATTGTTGCATCAATACAATCGCAAAATTGCCGATGCTAAAAGAAACATGTTTGCTGTGGGCCTTATAAAGTGCTTTTACACCTATTGCTTTATAAATAGTCCAGTACCAGGCCTGGCTCACTCCGCGCGGTACATCCGATAATTACCTACAGCGAAGCGCCCCGCCGGCGGGTATTATATCAGTCGAGTGTCACGCGCGCGCTCGTCAGGACGCTGGCATGCGTTGTAGTATGATTATAATGGGGCAATATTATTTGATCCTCTAAAAACTAATTGATCTTTTTTCTATGTGCACTTTTAAAAATAAATGATGTTTTTTATTATATTTTGTCTTTATATTAATTATTGGGTCTATATTAATTGATCTACGGATAAATTATGAATGATCTTCATTAAAGGTAACATAATATTTATGTTTAACATACTCTTTAAATATTTGGTAAACAAAAATAATATTTGATCCTCTTTTTTAGTTATTGATCTTTAATTTTGTTAATTTGATGATTTTTATATCAAGTTTGCCTTTTAATATTGATCACCTAATAAATACATTTCGATCTATGTATAACTTAACTTTAAAATATATTTGATCTAACAAAAAATATTATTGGTTAATATTTTTAATTAAAAAATATCTTTTAATTTACGCGGTACTTTGTGGTTGAGTGACAATAGTCCGTCATTGGTTACTGAGTTGGCCAAGGGCTTAGCGGCCAATAATCACGCAGAATGGTACATTGCCATGTTTGTTTAAATTACAAGCTTTGCTTAGTTTGGGACTAGAGGCGCTATGTAAAATAATTTCTTACTTCTGACATCCCTGAACCCGACATCATAATTTTTACTCTTTATTTTTTTCAAATCGCAAGGTTGATTTTCTCTTAGTATACCGATCTCGACCGTGATCAGTAACCATAAAGTCATCTGTCAACGGGTCGATTAAAGGGGGCGTCCATAAATTACGTGAGACAATTTTGGCCATTTTTCAACCCCCCCGCCCCCCTTGGTGAGATTTGGTGAGATTTTGCCTGACCCCCTCCCCCACCCCCCTAATCTCACGTGATATTTAATAAAATGCCTATTTTGCAATGTCTATGCTTCGAGTCTATTAGATTTATATGAAAAAATCAGTAACCCAATGTCGTGCCACGCGCAGTGCAGGGTTCCGTAGCTTCCCGTCGTTTAGTAAGACAAGCAATTGCTTCAACCTAGGACCAGTTTTTGATTCATAGTTAAAATAACTAATTGTTAAATTTTGCTACTAATGGTTAAATATAAATAAAATGTAAACTAATAGTTGAAAAATGTATTAAAAGTCAAGTTAAACATTGTTATAAAAAAAAATTCTGTTATTTAACCACTTGTCATTTGACATCTGTCAAATTTGACTATTGGTCACTTTAACTACAAATAAATAATATTTTCATATGTATGTAATGTCATTTTTTAGGGTTCCGTAGTCCTGAACCCTTATAGTTTCGACATGTCTGTCTGTCTGTCCGAGGTTTCGCTTGGAAACTATTGGTACTGGGGAGCTGTAATTTTGTGAAGGTATTTAAGTATATTAATCACGCCGACAAAACGGTAAAATAAAATGTTCATAAAAAAAATCTAGGGTAGCTCCCCTGCATGTTAAGTGGGTATGATTTTTTTCAAGGAAAACTATAACGGTTAAGATACATTACTTAGTTTAAGAGTAATAGTCATTTGACTCATGTATTATACAATTTCTTAAGCAGTAAAAATTCCTTAGAAGAAAATATGAAAAGTGACTTTAGATGAAGTAATTGCTTGCTTCTGAAATAGGTATATCGAAAATGGCCTGAATTGCTTCGAGAAAAGGATGGTACGGCCGTGCCGCTTTTTTGCTCGACTTGGTGGGGGCACTGCCGTGCCCCCAGATTGTGGTAACGACAGACAACTACGGAACCCTACTGTACGAGCTAGTAGCACGTACCAAATTGCGCGTCAGCATTTTACATTGTTTCGTAAGTTCGCGCCACATCAGCATTTTTACTCCACATTTATAATTTCATCAGTTCATGTTCGGTCATCGTTCATACCGTGCGCGTTCTCACTATCATTCTATCATTAGCATAAGTATCAGTCTATCAATACAGTTATATCAGTTTATATCAGACTTTCATTCCTCTCTTCTATCAGCAACATATCACTCAAGAGCGTACAAACCGTACATCTCTTTATTCGAGCCGGATCCTCGCGTGGTATTCAGTGATTACGTGAACTATAACTACCTACATAAAAACGTGACTCTGTGTATCAAGTGAGGTGAACTATCAATGGACTAACGGATTGCAGTGTATCAACATCAATTATCAAGATCATCAGGAAAGTCGTAAGCGCCTGCGTTTGCGATTCTTCATCTATCAAGTTCAAGTAAGATCATTCCGATTTACTTTATATCATCATCTATATCAATATGGCAACCATGGAGGATCTTCTGCAAAATCAAGAACAAACCTCTATGGCTATCGAACAAGTATACAGCAATTTCAAAAAAGACGGTGCGGATAGGAAAACTGTTGATTATATCAAACGTCGTTTAGCTACGTTAGACGGCTACTGGAACGAATATCAATCAAATCATATTCAACTGTGTGGATTCGGTGATAAATCGAATGCATATTTTACATCAAATCAATACGAGATCGTTAAGGAGAGATTTTCAAATATCAGAACTGCTATACAAAATTATGAGCCACCAAAAATGACTCAAACACCTATTATCAGGCCTGCAACACCTCTAAGTGTACCATCAGGTCAACAATTTGAACCAACATTCTCTCTCAATCAGTCTCATCAAGCTTCGCCTAGCAAAACGGACGAAATGTTACGAAAACAAAATAGCAATTTCAAGGCCTTTGAACATACAATTACCAATATAGTGTTAGACAATATATCAGAAAAATGGGAGTTTGATCACTTACTTCGTGTAATAAATACTCGTTGGTCAGCAATCGACTCTCTTCATTGGGAACTAGACAGCGTCCTGGGAGGCAGGGACCCAGGATACGATGCTGCGTTCTACAAATACGAACGATCATATAACAATGCTATCAAATCTATCAATCAAAAAATGAGTTCATGTTCGGTCATCGTTCATACCGTGCGCGTTCTCACTATCATTCTATCATTAGCATAAGTATCAGTCTATCAATACAGTTATATCAGTTTATATCAGACTTTCATTCCTCTCTTCTATCAGCAACATATCACTCAAGAGCGTACAAACCGTACATCTCTTTATTCGAGCCGGATATGAACCAGCGACCTATGGCATTTTTTCATTGCATGTTTTCGTTCTTTAGAACGAAAATTCTGCAAAAACGAAAACATGCAAAAGGACTATGTATCATTCATGGATGAGTATCAATCCCTTGGTCACATGACACCTGCCACTATCAATAATACTACATCAGATTGTTTTCTCATTCATCACGGCGTGGAACGCGAAGAATCAACGAGTACCAAGTTCAGAGTGGTCTTCAATGCATCTAGCAAGACATCATCTGGAAACAGTTTAAATGATCTTATGGCAAGTGGCCCAAATTTACAGCAGGACTTACAGTCATTGATTATCAAATGGAGAGTGTATCAATTTGCATTCACTGCGGACATCGAGAAGATGTTTCGCCAGATTTGGATGAACATAAACGATCAAGCATATCAAAAGATAATTTGGCGTAACTCGATGGAAGAACAAATCAAAGAGTATCAGCTGGCTACAGTAACGTATGGCACAAAAGCTGCCCCGTTCTTAGCGATGATGACCCTCAAGCAGTTGGCTTCAGACGAGAGGTCAAATTACCCCAATAGCTCAGCACCGGACGTCCTTGAACAATCATTTTATATGGACGACCTTGTATACGGGCAACACAATATCAAATCATCTCTACAGTTATGCAACGACCTTATCAATTTATTGAAAGCCGGTGGCTTTAATCTTCGGAAGTGGAGATCAAACATCCCGGAGCTAAACGAGGGAAACCCAAAAAACTCTAATAATTTCAATTTCAAGCAAGCAGAGCGGGCTAAAACACTTGGCCTCAGTTGGGACCCACAACAAGATAAATTATCATTCGACATGAAAATTGATCAATCATCAAATGAAGACACCAAACGGTCTTTATTATCACACATCTCTAAATTATTTGATCCTCTCGGCTTATTAGCACCTTTATCAACCAAACTAAAACTACTCTTTCAAAATGTGTGGTTATCAGATATCAAATGGGATGACTCTTTGCCAAAAGAGATACAAACAGAATGGATATCATTAAAAGANTTAGCATAAGTATCAGTCTATCAATACAGTTATATCAGTTTATATCAGACTTTCATTCCTCTCTTCTATCAGCAACATATCACTCAAGAGCGTACAAACCGTACATCTCTTTATTCGAGCCGGATCCTCGCGTGGTATTCAGTGATTACGTGAACTATAACTACCTACATAAAAACGTGACTCTGTGTATCAAGTGAGGTGAACTATCAATGGACTAACGGATTGCAGTGTATCAACATCAATTATCAAGATCATCAGGAAAGTCGTAAGCGCCTGCGTTTGCGATTCTTCATCTATCAAGTTCAAGTAAGATCATTCCGATTTACTTTACTCTTATATCATCATCTATATCAATATGGCAACCATGGAGGATCTTCTGCAAAATCAAGAACAAACCTCTATGGCTATAGAACAAGTATACAGCAATTTCAAAAAAGACGGTGCGGATAGGAAAACTGTTGATTATATCAAACGTCGTTTAGCTACGTTAGACGGCTACTGGAACGAATACCAATCAAATCATATTCAACTGTGTGGATTCGGTGATAAATCGAATGCATATTTTACATCAAATCAATACGAGATCGTAAAGGAGAGATTTTCAAATATCAGAACTGCTATACAAAATTATGAGCCACCAAAAATGACTCAAACACCTATTATCAGGCCTGCGACACCTCTAAGTGTACCATCAGGTCAACAATTTGAACCAACATTCTCTCTCAATCAGTCTCATCAAGCTTCGCCTAGCAAAACAGACGAAATGTTACGAAAACAAAATAGCAATTTCAAGGCCTTTGAACATACAATTACCAATATAGTGTTAGACAATATATCAGAAAAATGGGAGTTTGATCACTTACTTCGTGTAATAAATACTCGTTGGTCAGCAATCGACTCTCTTCATTGGGAACTAGACAGCGTCCTGGGAGGCAGGGACCCAGGATACGATGCTGCGTTCTACAAATACGAGCGATCATATAACAATGCTATCAAATCTATCAATCAAAAAATGAGTTCAGTCTCTCATCGAGACAAATCAATTCCTCAAATCGAAATTCCTACCTTTCACGGTAGTTATCATCAGTGGACTTCGTTCAAAGACCTATTTACAGAAACCATTCATAACAACCCATCACTCTCTAGCGCTCAAAAGATGCAATTCCTGAAATCAAAAGTCAAGGGTGAAGCAGAGAGACTCATACAGCATCTGCCCATCGCATCAGACAACTATTCAATCTGCTGGGACATACTTACCCACAGATTTGATAACAAAAAACTCATTTTGAATTCTCTTATTGAGATAATGCTCAACATTCCTGTTTCTCAACAGCCATCATACGGCCATATCAAAAGGATTCACGACGCCATCCTCGAGAGCCTAAACGCTATCAAAAATCTAGGCATCGATGTCGATTCGTGGGATCTACTACTCATTTATCTAATGTGTCAAAAACTAGATGTCGATACGCACAAGGAATATATCGCATCTGTTAAAAACCCGAGAGAAGTACCTAATCTAAATGAATTTCTATCATTTTTGGAAAGTAAATTTACGACCATTGAATCCTCTCGTCGTAAACAAGAACATAATTTTAACAAGCCAATCATTAGAAACAGTCAAAATTATCAATCATACTCGGGACCTAAATATCAAAATTCCAACAAAATCATTACGAAACAACCATTCCACACAATCGGACGACCAATGTCGCAACCAATTAACCGAAATGTATATGTCACCAAATTCTTCAAGTGCCCCATTTGCCAAACCGACGATCACGGTGTTTTCCATTGTCATCAGTTCGTCGAAATGTCGCCATCATCAAAGCGCGCAACTGTTACAAAATATAAGTTGTGCCAAAACTGCCTTTATTGCCATCATGGAAAAGCATGTATTTCAGACAAAAGGTGCCGCGAATGCAATCAGGCACATAACACATTATTACACGGCGCTTTTGAGAAACCTGAGCAGGCTGCCGGCGCGGCGACCTCATACGGCGCCCGCCACCACGCTGCGAAATCCGAACCTGCTCACACCACGCGCAACTCGCATGTATCATTGCAACGCGATTTGCCCGAAATACTTTTAACAACAGCATTGATCAAGGTCCAAAAGACAGATGGAACCTATATCAAATTGAGAGCTTTGTTAGATCAGGGTTCTCAAACGTCACTAATTACAGAAAATGCTGCCCAGTTGCTAAAACTACCTCGGAAACAATGTCATGGTATTATATCCGGAGTAGGTATAAAAGAAAGCAACTGTAAGGGGACCGTTCACATAAAATGTTTATCAAACAACAGCAATTTTGAATTTGAAACAGAGGCACTCATAATGAAAAATCTAATCAAGAATTTACCTAGTTATTCGTTTATCAAACCGAATTGGTCATACTTAGACAACATTACTTTAGCAGACCCTGAATTCAACCTTAGCAGCCCGGTCGACCTGTTGCTAGGCGCCGACATTTATTCCTTAATTTTATTAGAAGGAATTTGTAGATCAGACCAAAATTCACCTATTGCACAAAATACACGCCTGGGTTGGATCCTCAGCGGAACTGTCAAAACACTACATTGCAATGTTGTACTATCAAACATGGAGGAAATACACAAATTTTGGGAAATAGAAGACATCATAGAGGAATCAAATTTATCAACAGAAGATCAGCAATGCATACAATATTACAATCAAACAACCATTCGACGGGAAGACGGAAGATACGAGGTCCGTCTGCCCTTAAAGCAAAACTTCGAAGACAATTTAGGAAATTCCAAAAACAAAGCCATTGCCTGTTTTCGATCTTTAGAACGAAAATTCTGCAAAAACGAAAACATGCAAAAGGACTATGTATCATTCATGGATGAGTATCAATCCCTTGGTCACATGACACCTGCCACTATCAATAATACTACATCAGATTGTTTTCTCATTCATCACGGCGTGGAACGCGAAGAATCAACGAGTACCAAGTTCAGAGTGGTCTTCAATGCATCTAGCAAGACATCATCTGGAAACAGTTTAAATGATCTTATGGCAAGTGGCCCAAATTTACAGCAGGACTTACAGTCATTGATTATCAAATGGAGAGTGTATCAATTTGCATTCACTGCGGACATCGAGAAGATGTTTCGCCAGATTTGGATGAACATAAACGATCAAGCATATCAAAAGATAATTTGGCGTAACTCGATGGAAGAACAAATCAAAGAGTATCAGCTGGCTACAGTAACGTATGGCACAAAAGCTGCCCCGTTCTTAGCGATGATGACCCTCAAGCAGTTGGCTTCAGACGAGAGGTCAAATTACCCCAATAGCTCAGCACCGGACGTCCTTGAACAATCATTTTATATGGACGACCTTGTATACGGGCAACACAATATCAAATCATCTCTACAGTTATGCAACGACCTTATCAATTTATTGAAAGCCGGTGGCTTTAATCTTCGGAAGTGGAGATCAAACATCCCGGAGCTAAACGAGGGAAACCCAAAAAACTCTAATAATTTCAATTTCAAGCAAGCAGAGCGGGCTAAAACACTTGGCCTCAGTTGGGACCCACAACAAGATAAATTATCATTCGACATGAAAATTGATCAATCATCAAATGAAGACACCAAACGGTCTTTATTATCACACATCTCTAAATTATTTGATCCTCTCGGCTTATTAGCACCTTTATCAACCAAACTAAAACTACTCTTTCAAAATGTGTGGTTATCAGATATCAAATGGGATGACTCTTTGCCAAAAGAGATACAAACAGAATGGATATCATTAAAAGACGATATTATTACCAACATAAACAAAATAACAATTAACAGGTGGTTACAAACAACGGAATGTGATACTATCGAATTGCACGGCTTTTGTGACGCGTCCACAAAAGCTTACGCGTGCGTCATATATTGTAAAGTCAAGAGAGAGGACAAAACGGAAGTAACACTGTTTGCGGGAAAAGCAAGATTAGTCCCCGCCAAATCTACAATATCATTACCAAAGTTGGAACTGAGCGGAGCACTTTTACTATCAAAATTAATGCTAAAGGTCAAACAATGCCTTAGCGAATATAATATCAAAATTTACGGCTGGTGTGATTCCATGATATGCCTGGGTTGGCTGAATGGAGACCCAGCAAGGTGGAAAACCTTTGTTAGCAACAGAGTAACACAAATAAATGACGTCATGCCTCCAGAATGCTGGCGTTACGTAAAGTCGGATGAAAACCCTGCGGACTGTGCAAGTCGAGGTTTAACCGCTACTCAGTTATTAGATCATCCTTTGTGGTGGGAGGGACCTTCTTGGCTGCCAAGCTACCAAGAGGAAGAGGACCGCCCCACATTCACAACCGACCTGGAATTCAAAAAATCAAAACAGGTGAACGTTGTCACTGAAAAAGATATAAATGACGACGTTATAATATATCAATTACTAACTAAACACAATTCATTTACAAAAATTGTGAGAATATTAGCATGGATTTTAAGACTTAAATCAAAAAATAAACAAGACAAACAAAATTACCTATCAATATCAGAATTAAATCTATCAAAATCTATCATTATCAAATATATACAAAAACAAGAATTTACAAACGAAATTAACAACTTAGAACTAAACAACAAAGTATCAACAAAAAGCAAATTATGCGAATTGAACCCGTTCTTGGACAAGGACGGCATCCTTAGAGTCGGAGGTCGACTAAGGAACGCTCAAATCAATCATGAGATGAAACATCCTGTAATCATTCCCAAAAACAGCCGCCTAGCTGAACTCATCATTGATGAATCACACAGATTAGTTTTTCACGGTGGAACCCGTCTGACGTCAGCTTTAATCAGACAAAAATACTGGATCATTGGAGGAATCAGAGCAGTCAAAAAACAACTGCGTCAGTGCGTCAAGTGCCGACGTCATGATCCTGTAAAGCACGAACAAATCATGGGTGACTTACCTGCCGCCCGCATAACGCCATCCAGGCCCTTCCATCATACCGGCGTCGACTTGACTGGGTTCGTAGACGTGAAATCCAGCAAGGGACGCGGCATCAAGACGACAAAAGGCTATATAGCCGTATTTGTGTGCATGGTTACAAAAGCCGTGCACTTAGAATTAGTATCAGACCTGACGTCATCAACGTTCTTAGCTGCTTTACGTAGGTTTGCGGCAAGACGCGGAGCTCCCCAACATATCTATAGCGACAACGGCACAAACTTCGTAGGTGCCAGCAGAACGCTCAATCAAGAATTTATAGATTTGCAGACTACTTTAGACGACAAGTTTTTCTCAGCTATCACAGATATGGAAATCCAATGGCACTTCAATGCTCCATCATGGCCCAGCGCCGGGGGTCTTTGGGAGGCTGCCGTAAAAAGTCTCAAGTATCATCTAAAAAGAGTTATTGGGGAACAGAAACTGACCTATGAGGAATACTCCACCCTCCTAGCTCAATTAGAAGCTTGCCTCAATTCTAGGCCACTATGCGCATTGACAGAGGATAGTGAAGACTTAGATTTTTTGACACCTTCACATTTTCTCGCTAGCGGACCTACATTAACAATAATAGAAACTGAAAATGATCACAGAACAAGATGGCAATTAACACAAAAAATATTCGACGACGTATGGCAAAGGTGGCGTAACGAGTATTTATATCAATTATCATCCCGAAGCAAGTGGCGCCAATCAAAGGAAAACCTTCAGATCAACGATATTGTAACAATCAATGATGCTAATCTACCATCAGGAAAATGGGCGCTAGGGAGAATAATGTCGCTACACCCCGGAAAAGACGGGCACGTGCGTGTAGTCACACTTAAAACGAAAAACGGTCTTATGAAGCGACCTATCTCTAAAATATCACTTTTACCTATCTATCAAGATCAACAGAAACCAACAAATCAGCAAAAAACTGTAGCAGCAACTATCACAAGTGATAACGAACGTTCAAGATCGTTACAACAATCAAAATCAAGAAATTTCATTTATTTAATGTGCTTGTGGTTGATTATGATTATATCACCCGCACATTGCTCATATCAAATATCAAGTCTGAACAACAATCACGGTTTATACTTCGACAAATTCGCTAACATGCGTCTAGAGCAAGATCAATGGAAATTAGTTATTTATTACGACATGACTCCATATTGGCAAGGCACTGAATTACTCGGTAAATACATTACACACCTTGATGAGTCATGTTTTTATCAAAACAGTAAAAAGATACCTCAATGTGACGTCGTCCTTCTTCAATTACATCATGGATTCACCGAGCTCCAACATTACAATGGCATTCTGCTCGGTCAGCAGCTCACACGGCCCGCGCGCTCGCGCCGCGGCCTTATCAACGGTGTCGGCTCTATAGCAAANTAATATTAGTGTAGATTAATATCGAATATGTCTTTATTAAAATAAAATAAATTTCTGATCCAGACAATGATTGGATAGCTAGTTACGAGCCGCCAAAGTCTAACAAAAGTACAAACCACGATAAAAAATTCTACTTCGAATTCGATTGAAACAAAAATTTATGGTGATAATGGATTTCCAATGATCTTAAAAATATCTCTAGCTTCTCTTCTTTCCAATGATATATCACACGTTGTAATTAGATATTGAAATTTGTCAAAAATTCAAAGTTTATGTAAGAAAAAGGAGTAATAATACAAAAATTATCCTTGTTGTAGAAAGTAAGGTTCAATAATTTACAAATGACCTCCTCTATACGCGTATTAGCTATGGCGGGTTCAGTTCCAGTCACCCTGTATTTACTATTTATGCATTCGTCATTAGAGTGAATAGCCCAGAAAAGAAATTGGTTTTTTGAAAGGCCTTAATATGGCTTTTTTGTAACTTTTTGGACTTTAGATAAAAACCGTCATTATAATAAGCCATTTTATTGATATTTGACTCAAAGATTAATGCGTTTCATTTTATTATAGGAAATTTTCGTAGTTTTTTTAATATCCGGTATCCGGCCGGATAGTGAGCTACTATCCGGTATCCGGCCGGATACTAAATTTAGGCCGGATATCCGGCCTACCGGATAGTTGCCGGATATCCGTTTCATCTCTAATAATAACCTTTCCTTGTCCTGATCAGCTGCATCTAAGTATTGCTTTTTTTCTTCTGCAGCAAGTTTACTCCACTCGCTGGCTAGCTGTCTGGTCAGCTCGGCAAAACCTAAGTCTGGTTGCTCAGCACGGAGTTGATCGCGACGCTCATTGAGGAATCTCACGTAACCTTGAATACGATCACAACTATCATTATAGTATCAGACAAATCAAAACAACACTAGGAGAATAATAGTTAACTACACACCTGTAAGTGGCTGTCTTGGTCCATTTACATCACGCGGAATTTTAGGCTTTCGTTTCTTAGGTTTCTTCGGAGATGGTTTTGCATTATCTTTAACGCCAGCGCCTGTTGCCGGAGCAACTGTATCGCTACCATTTGCTGTGGATGCTGGTATTAAGGTGGAAGGATCTAAGATAACAATTTTAATAGGTTCTTCGCTATTAGAGGGTTGTTCAATCTGCATAATAGGTTCAGGCTGAGATTCAGATTCCATGATCAAAACAATAGTTTACACATATAATATAAAAACACCGAGGAGGAACCTCAAACACCAAACACGAAGATCGATATTTTGATCTGTCAATGTCACAAGGATCCATCAACAAAGAAACGTCAAGTGTCAAAGGGTATATTTACTTCTGGCAATACCATACCATCAACGACGTGCGGAGTATCTTATTGTTTGGTACGATTAAGATACGATTATATTTAAAAATCTCGTTCTGTCTGTCGTTTAGCGCTCACCAGTTGGCGCCACTATAGCTAGCAGTTTCGACAGAAGCGCTACCTGGTGAGCGCTGAAGTGGTAAGTAGCGACTAACGACACCTACCCCCTGTGGGTCTAGCCCCCCTAGACAAAACGCACTTTTTGATCGAATCGAAAATAGAATCCGTCAAAACTCCATACAAAAAAGGGGCTTTTCGACCACTTTTCGACTGGTTTGCGATTATAATTTGCACATTGTCTAGACCCACTAGACCAATCATAAAAGCGACAAACCGTAGACCGGTAACAAGTCTATTTTATTCTCGGTCTGAGGTGCCACATGTCTAGAGAAACCCACAGCTCACAGGATAGCGCCACACTCATGTCAATCACTTGTAGTGCCAACTATAACTTATATCGATAGCCCTTCTTGGCCCAGTGCGAGCGACTCAGTTAATAAAGGTGCTATGTAAAAATTTAATTATACTGTAACAACAATTTACTTACTGTTAAAGCGAGAGCAATGAAAAACTTTATCATCTTCGAGGTAAACATTCCATTGGTGAGCCGAGATAACTTCGATATTTACAAATTATTACCGGTCCCACAGAAAGTAAACAACAATATGATCAATATCATACCCGTGTCCGATTACGTAGCTGTGAATATACAAAAGGACTCATACGCACGGGGTGGAAACGCCATAGAGTTTGACAGCTCCATAGAGAGTGAATTTTTTTGACAGTTCCGAGAGGAAGTGACTTTTTTTATAGTTGTCTTCTGTATGCGACAGTGGTCTTTTGCATGTTAGAAACCTTAGAAACCTTTTCGAATTACAACTTCAGCTTTTATTCATAAATTATTTTATTGAATCTATGTGATTTCTATAAATTAAATGGTTATTTAAAAGTATAATAATTCAAAGTCGTAATTTTCACTTTAATCACTTTAGTTCCGTCTCGAGTCTACAACTGTGACATTATTAAAAAAAATAAACGTCAAAAATTTTTCATCGAAAAAACGTGTTTATCTACGATTTTTAATTGTTTCTAATTGAAATCAATAATTTCTCAGTCATTATTAATAAGAACTACTTGTGCATGGATTGCCTGTTGGATTGATGTTTGTTTACGAAAAAAATTCTCTCAAGTAAGTTAATAAGTAAGTTATTTCACTCGAGATAGGTTATTACTTGCAGCAACATCATGTTTTAAGTATTGAACCACACAAAGGATTAAATCTTCATTACAAAATCATTCATAACTCCATTTAAATCAATGGAAACCAAATATGGATAGTTTCATGGAGTAACAACATACTTTGGATTTTGGACATAAAATACAATACAAGTAGGTAAGATAAACATATTCAGGAATGTGTAAAATATGACATCGAAACCCTTATATGTCCTCTGAAACAGCCTGTATATCATATGAGATCTGACGAGAATCTTTGTATCAAAAACTACGAATCTGGGCAATGTGAAACTACAACTACAAAATGTAAAAATACATGGTCGGAATTACATAACATGAATACATACCTATTTTTCTGCTGCGGGCAATGCTCTTTACGAGTCATATGTGACGATCATGTTACAGCTGAGCAATTGAATATGGCTGGAATTATAACTTTAAGTCACAATTGCATTATCAAAGGAACTACGTTTACAATTTATCCGCACCGATCTCTATCAAATACTTTGAACAAAAAGGCCGATATTATTAAAATCGAAATCCCACCTATCAACAACGTAATAAATCTTACGATACCTATTTCCGCTATTGAAACACAATCAGATACTAGCGGCCATCAGAAGGAACTAGAGGTGATCAATCAGAAAATACAAGAAATGAAAATCAGGGCATCTGAAGGTGTCCTAACGGATCGAGTATCATATCACGACGTACACCACTACGTTGCCATCTACGTAGTGGTGGGCTGCGGAGTCCTCGTGTTCGCCGTCGTGGTCGCGCGGCGGCGCCTGCGGGAGCGAGCGCGGCGGGGCCCTCGGCCAGCGGCGCCCGCCCGCGCCCGCGCCCCACGTCCTACAGCGAAGTTTATCAGTGAAAGTGTAGTGAGTGAGTGTAGTGGTAGCAATGTCAATCAGTGCGATGTAGAGTTGTTAAGTGAAATTAAAAGTGCAAAAGCTAAAGTATCAAGTGCGCGATTTAACGATAAGGCCACGTCGCCTATACGTAACATAGAGTTTAGCACTTTGTAATTATTATTAAGTAAACAATTGTTTATCACCTTGTAATAATTTTAAGTAAAAATTGTTCTATCACCTTGTAACTCACGTCACTCACCTATCATACCTATCATCGTTATCATCCCTCATCTCGCATCTTTCCGGCCCGGGAAGATGTACGAGCTAGTAGCACGTACCAAATTGCGCGTCAGCATTTTACATTGTTTCGTAAGTTCGCGCCACATCAGCATTTTTACTCCACATTTATAATTTCATCAGTTCATGTTCGGTCATCGTTCATACCGTGCGCGTTCTCACTATCATTCTATCATTAGCATAAGTATCAGTCTATCAATACAGTTATATCAGTTTATATCAGACTTTCATTCCTCTCTTCTATCAGCAACATATCACTCAAGAGCGTACAAACCGTACACCTACACTGCGCGTGGCACGACACGCACTTAATTTTTTACGCAATAGCGATGCCGATGACGTTTTTTTTTAATTTCGAATTTTCTTAATTTCGACATTTATTCTGCATCTTTAGTGTTCACAAACNAAACCGTACATGTATGAATATAAATAAAATATGATTAATTATTTCCAATTATTCTTTATATATTGAACTATTTGATGGATTCCTTCTTTGCCGGCGTTGCCACTTATGTACTCCATTTCAAATAGAACAGCATTCTCCTTTTTAAAGATTTTCAAAAATGCTTGCAAAATTGGTTCTTGAATTGAAGTGTCTTTCCCGTTTTCACATAACAGCAATAGTGATTTACTTTGTTTATTGTTATTTTCATTAACTTTATCATCACTATTTGCATTTTCCTTTTGTGTTTCAGTTGGTTCACTGTGTGATGCTTCATTTGAGCTACTTGGTTCACTGTGTGATGCTTCATTTGAGCTACTTAATCTCATCTTTTTGGATTCTTGTTCTTGTTGTTTTTGAAGTCTTCTTTTACGCCTTTGATGAGACCACGTGTTATTGAAAGCTGTCATTTGCATGCACACACTTTTACCTCTCTTGCTAAGTAATTTGTGTTTTATCTGGAGTCCTGTTAAAATTTCCTTAATTTTTTCTGTGCATGTGTCTACATCGTAAGGTCTGCTTGGCAGTTCCGTTAGTTGATAGGCTATTGGTTTACTTTTTTTCCTGATTTTATCTTTGGATGGAACTAAAAGAGAAAATAGACCATAAATAGCCATAAATTCACAGTTTTACTAATCTATACTAATAAGATTATAAAGAGGTAAAGTTTGTGTGTTTGTATATTTGTTAAATTGTAAGGGGTAATCTACTGAACCGACTTTCAAAATTCTTTCACCAATAGAAAGCCACATTATTGCTGAGTGTCATAGGTTAATAAAAAATCGAAAAATTCCACGCGGGCGATGCCGCGGGCGGAAAGCTATTTTTGTATAATTATGTAACCCACTGTGCAAAATTTCAAAGTTGGAGACATATTTTTCAAAAGGACAAAGCTGCTGTCCAAGGATATTAATTAATAGAAATCGGTTATCAAAATTAAAAGGCATAAACAAATGCTACTTTGAGTTTCATAAAATGTTGTGACAAAAAGACATACCCAATTTCTCAATATCATATTCCTGGTAAGTCCAAGCCAAGCCCCAACGGGTGACACGTCCTTGGCAAAACTCTGTATGTGTGTACTTGATACCTTCACTTGTAAGATCATGTAATAGCTCTTTTAAATTATATTTGTGGCCAATCATAGTTGTAAAAAACCTGGAATAAAAAACACATTATTTCAAAAATGACACATATTTTTACTGGTTAAATAACAACTGTAAGGACAACTTTGCCATACTTCGCGGATCACGCGGATCTACCGCAAAACAAGTTATTATATTTTTAGCAAAGCAAGTTAATAATGTTGATATAAGTGACAAATCATCTTGTTTTTAGCGGAAATCCGCGACGGCATTTCCGTCAAGTGTGACAAAGGCTTTAGACTTACAATATTCTGTCCTTATAGATTTTACTCTCTTCAATTAATTTTCTGCAAAATTCGAGCTCTCCACCTTCTGTGACTAGTTCTTGAGGAGATCCTGTGAAACCATTCTTTGGTGGTTGTCTGAAAGTTTTATAAACAAAAGGACATGGTTAATTATATCAATGTAATTAAACATTTGTTTATTAGTAGTAACTAGTTTTACTAATAGCCATAAAAAAGTAACTCTTTAATACCTGCTTGGGTTACGTGATTCACACAATTCTTGGATACTACTATAAAATGGTGGGTTACACATGCAGAAGTCGAATCTTTGGTCCGTTTCAATGTCTAATAAATACTGAACCACACTAGATGTAGTGTTCTTGCTCACTGGAACCATGTAAAAAAGATGAAACATAAATTAATTATACAATTAAATTGTGATTATTGTGTATTGTAATTTTTGAGCTTTGGATTAATATCTAAGCATAAAAAAAATTATATTAGCCATATTATATTCAATTGTTTAGCATTATGTTTCTTATTGAATAAGTAAAAGAAGAATATATTCATATTATCATACATTTTATGAAATTGGAGAGGTTATTTTTGTCAATGTTCTCTTGTGCTTTTTTAAAACTCTCTGCATCTGTTTCTGTACCAATCATATTCCATTTGTTCTTAGTAGCTGCCAACACGGGATAAATGGCACAAGCCCCAGTACCTGCAATGCACAATAGTTGTAAATTAATAAAGTATTAGGAATACTTACATAAGAACTTGACAAATCACAGAAAGAAAGATGTTCATGAATGCTCATCACAATGTTTGAATTAACTTTAATTTACAATTTAAAAAGTTTTACAATGTTAATGTTATATTTTTTTTTAATTTGGCGACAGCATAATTTGATATACTTACTTTAAGATATACCAAAATTGTTTTGGTGCAAGTTTAATAAAAGTTACTATATGTAGAAATACATACCTATATCAATACCCCACACATTTTCTTTTTTTCCAATAGCAAGTAGTAAGTCTTCAATCCAAAGGATATAATTAAGTCTCAAAGGAAGTGTGGGTACTAACCTATCTTCAGGTATTTCTATATCAAGACCAAAGTCACTTTTTAACAAACATTTTGTTAAGATTCTTAAACTGTGTGGATCTTTAAAGTCTATGGTTACTTTCCCTGTAATATCCTGAAATGGGCATTTATTATAATTACTACTATACTCTTGAGATGCTACAGTTAAATAAATTAACAGGTTATAGTCATCCTATAATCATAATTTTGGCCAAAGGACTTCCACTGCTGGATAAAGGCCATAATAATAGGTCTTAAATTCAGTGAAAACAATAAAAATTGTTCATTTCAATAGATAAAGAAGTCTGCTTGCCTGCAGCAATTATGGGAGATGTGGGAGATCTACATGGTGATCAATCATATTTTATGTGTTTGCTTCATATCCTAGATGTTAATTGTATATCCCAATGATTGTACCAAAAGTATTATGTATAATTATATTAGCGCATAGTAAAAAATTAAGTTACTTACCATTTTAGAAATACTTGAAAATGCAGGAAACCTTTTTGCTAGGTCAGCGAAATCAGGAGGAGTTTTATAAATATTACGCGGGTGCATGTAATTGTTTAGTGCCATCGCAAATTCTATCTGTAGATCTCGAAATACCCTTCCTTTTATTTTTAGCAATATTTGTGTATTTTCCTCGATTTTCCGAAACCGAAAAGAAAAGCACTGTGATGGTGTGGTGAAGAGCAAGACCACAAGCAAGACTGACAGACTGACATTGACATCTTTTTTTTTAATTCTATATCTTGTCACTCTTGATCATAGCTCTTGATACTCGTAAGAGAATCGATTTAAATCGTATCGAAATCGACATACAAATTTAAAAAAAACATTGAACGAACTAGACCATAGAGAACCAGACGAGCATAGTTGAACGAATGAAGTTTGTGATTATGCTTGAGTCTATGGTTATTCGTTCATTGTCATTCGCTTTCGCTCTCTCATTCATTTTCAATCTCATTCTTTCTTTGCTTGCGTGCTGTGGTAGCGTACCTAAATTTTGGTTGAAAAAAATACCAGAAGGAAATTTGTAACCAGTATACCTCGGTGATCATTACAAAGAAGAAAAACCTATTAAGTTTCCAACATGGTTGATAGAATTGATATGGCTCTGGACGACATCATAAAAGCCAGTAAAAAAGGCCGAGGTGGTGGTGGTGGTGGAGCTGGACGCAAGTTCGATAATAATCGAAGACCTGGCCGAGGAGCAGGAGGTTTTCGCAATGGCCGTACAGGCGGCGTCTTGCGAGGAAGGAATCGCGGCGGTATTACCAAGCCTACTAATTACACAAGGGTAAATCTAATAATAAAATGATTGATAATACGATTGCAAATGGCGGACAAACGTGGTGAATGACGCATTACACTGTTGCAAGTGCCAAACTCGACCAACTTAAATGCACATGGGATTTTTCTGCTCTAGCAGATGTTGCTGCTTTTGAGCGGCAGCTTGTTCTGGCCCAAACTCATTTTGACCGTATCATTATCGCTGGTCCGCACTTTGTGTACATAATTCAGTAAATAAATGAAAATGGTGAATTGCCTTCCCATTGTTCGTCTTGGTAAACATCTGGTTCGTTGGGTACAAGTCTATGGAGCAACTGCCGCACTTTAGCAATTTATTGGGACTTGAGCAGTAAGCAGTAAAACTTAACACATTTTGTTTCGTGGAGATTGCTGATAATGAAGAAAGAAATGTGATATAGCAGAGTTTAGTTGGAGGTGCTTACTTCAGAACAACAAGCAGAAAGACCATGACTATACATGGCCATCGTTTTCGTTTTCGTGAAAGTGATCAAAGACCCAAGCATTGTGTTTAAAATGTAATAACAGTGCTGTGCAAAGTGCAAATGAACCATGGACTTATTAAAAAATGTTATGAACAATGTTATTGAAATTTTATGTTATAAATTTATTCTTTGATTTGTTATAATTTCTTTGTTTGTAATGTGACATACGACCAGTATTTGCCAAGCATTTTGAGTTTTACACTCAAAACAGGCTGGTAGTGGCCTGCCGGTAAGCTCTATCAAGAACGACCTATTTCAGGGTGATGTTAACAGCACTTGGAAACATGACATGTTCAACGAATTTGCTGACAGGAAGATTCAGAGAGGAGGATCAATATCTACAGGACCGACTAAACTACTGGTCTCTAATTTGGATTTTGGAGTTTCAGACTCTGATATACAAGAGCTGTTTTCAGAATTTGGAATTCTAAAGAGTGCAGCCGTACATTATGACAGATCCGGTAGATCTTTAGGTATGTTCATTGTTCATTCAAGACAATTAAGCTGTTTCTTTCCAAACAATACCAAACTGTAAAAGATATTAAAACATGTGTTATTTTATTTTTCAGGCACTGCTGATGTGGTGTTTGATAGAAGAGCAGATGCACTTAAAGCTATGAAACAATATAATGGAGTACCATTAGATGGACGTGCAATGAACATACAACTAGCAACATCAGAAATAAGTTCTCTAAGAAGTCAAGATAGAGGAGGACGTCTTGGAAACCCTAATATTCCTAATAGAAGAAATTCAAACAGGAGTAAGTATCAAAATATTGTGCAACAGTTAAAGTTTACAACAATTTATTTGGCATGTTAATAACACACTACAAAAAATGCCACACCTGATGTATTAGTGGTATTTTTTATTTATAACATAGTAGATAGTAAATAGGTAATTAAAAGTTGGCCAACATTGTAAGGAACTAATATCCTGTCATATTGCTATGGGTGATTAATATAATTTGTTCTGTTGTTGTTTCTAATAATAATTACCTAATTAGGTCTTTACCTTATGAAATAGCTGTTTTGTATTCAAAGGAAAAATAATGTTCACATTAACATGAAGTTTTATATGGTGATGTAAGTGCTTAAAATAAAATTATATTTTATTGAACAAAATATGAAATTTCTGAGGTGTAGACTTGTTACGTTTTATCTTCAAAGTTGGTAATAACAGAGTATTGAATTGATTTTTCTATTCCAACAGACAATGTCCCCAACAAAAGCCAAAGCGGAGGCGGCGGCGGCGCCCGAGGCCGCGGAGGAGCGCGAGGCCGCGGCGCAGGCCGGGGCCGGCGCCCGGTGCCCACCGCCGAGCAGCTGGACGCCGAATTAGACGCCTATGTGAAAGAAATTAAATAACGCCCTGCCCAGTTTATCAGTGAACAGACTTTTGAAGTACATGAATAGTAACCTAAGATTTAAACTTACGATTTTCGTATTGTGACATGGATTTAATAAACTAAACAAGTTTCTCATGTAGAACTAAAGATAGTATGACGACATCAATGTAATTGTGGTTCAGTGCTGTCATGGATGGAGATATTTTTAAATAAAGTGATTTGATTCAATGGTTGATTTTTATTTATTTCATCTTCGATAGGAGCGCGCGCTCGTTATTGAGATGCGACTTGGGTAGCAATACCCTATCTATAATATGCAGTTAGTTGTTGGCAACGCACTTGGAGTAGTAATGAGGTTCATAGAGGATTAACTAATCACTGTATGTAGCTGTCCAGACCTAGAAACGGGCGAAGAGAGGATGCTGTTCAATCAACTAGGATATATCTAGTCTCAGTTATGCTGGGATAGAGGATGTCTCGTTCACGCTTTATACAGGGTGTTAGGTAAATGGGTACGAGCCGACACTAGCCCATGTTAACACATGGTCATATAAATGGCAAGGTGAAGTCAGAAATTTAATATCATTTTAATTTTCATACAAAATAGCTTATTCCACTTTTCCCCGCCAATTGTTGCTTATAATGGGGAATAATTAACTAAAAAGTTCATTAATCCCCATTACTTTATAAAAACTACTTTATGTCCGTCCCGGGAGTCAAACTATCTCTATGCCACATTTCATCAAAATCGGTTCAGTTTTAGGCGTGAAAGCGACACAGACAGTCACTTTCGCATTTATTTATAATATTATAGTATGTTATGAAAGGATAGTGCTAGCCAAAATAAAGAGAATAGATAACATCAATATGTTTATTAGAAACAAATTTAAAAAAAGTTATCTCTTAGCATTAAAGGCGATAAAATCCTCGAAGGCTGCTTTAGACAAGCCATTGTGCACTTGATCTTCAAGAATGGCCGCGCCAGCATTGCCCCACACCCACTGCAAGCGTGTCGTGAAGGCGGTCACCATGTCCACGCGAGCGTCATCTGTAATGTAGTATTCACTTCGCCTGTGTTTTATATTGTAGTAATATTTACATCCAGTCGTTTTTGAAATCTGTGACACCCATGGTTCTGAAACAAATTATTGCCAACTTAATAAAACAAGGCTTTATATGCAGTCCAATGTTGTGAATCTTACTATATTATAATATTTATTTATTTTTTTTATTTATTTATTTATTTTAATTACACAGGTTTATACCTTATTACGTAATTAAATAGGTAACAACAAACATAATAACAACACCTTAAAGATTAAAGAGAACACTGCTCACAAAAGGATTGGCAAGTTGATAATATCTGCAGACAGCAGGCATTCATCATTTCTCAAATATTTACAACTAGATCAAACATAATACAGGGACAAACCTTTTATTTCTTTCATGAATAGAAGAGATCCCACTTCATAAAACATTTCAGCTCCATCAATTCTATTTGGAGTATTTATGGTAACTGCTCTTTTTATTCTTTTCATGGCGCGATATTCTAATTTGTTCATAGCATTTGTAAACATTTCCAAATTGAACAGTCTTTTGCACCTTATGGGAAGAGCCTGGGATCCGTAGAAAGGCTTGTTCAGGGCTGTGCAGAACAAGTTACATTGGTTGATCCTGTAGAAATAAATTCTAGTTGTAAACATAGTTCGACATGTTTGTAAAGAAGTGAAAAACTTGATACAAATATACAAACCTTTCTGATAAAGGCAAATTCGATATGTCCACTCCGCCGAGCATCAAAGCATCAACAATATGTAATGCTTTGCTATATATTTGGGTATTGCCTTCTCCTCGGTATTCTTTCAATATCTAAACGCAATATAAGTAAAAGTTAACATACATTTTATAAAAAAAAACTTGATGATAAGATTGACTAGGTTGACTAGAAGATAAAGTCACATAGCATTAAGTTCGCTTTACTTACTTCAGCGTATATTAACGTTTTTGCCGGAAGAGTCAACTGCAAGTCAACGACGATTTTCCAAACACTGCCTTCTAGTTGGTGCACATGTTTACCTCCGCAGCCTGAAAACAATTTATTAGTCTGTAATAGAAACTATAAGCAAAGAAGTACTATACAGGGTGGAAACGATAAGTGATCTCACTCGATTATTTCTAAACTATACAAGATATCAAAAAACTAGTTACTGATCCTGAAAGTGCTTCATGAGCTCTATCAAACGGTTCCAACAATAGGTTAAAGAATAAACTGGATCTATCCGAAAATTCAATGTTTCCAGCTTCCATACATTTGGTACAACCTCATAATTTTAAAAACTACAAAAGATATCGTAAACCTGGTTACTGATCCTAGAAGTGCTTCACGAGCTCTATGCAATGGTATCAATATTAAGTTACAGAATAAACTGGATCAATCTAAAAATTCAATGTTTCCATCTTCCATATATTTAGTACTATCACAAATATGGTACTTATCTCTTGATAATATTATAGCAAATTTTATAGCAAGTAAAGCCTAAAACTAATGTTTTCCATAAATATTTTTAAATAAGAATGCAATTTACGAGTTTATTTAAAGTTTTTAAAAAATTACACTTCTAATTTTGAGTGGTTGGCATACATTTAGTATGGAAGCTGGAAACATTGAATTTTCGGATAGATCCCGTTTATTCTGTAACTTGTTAGCACTTTCAGGATCAGTAACCAGTATTTCGATATCTTCTATAGTTTAGAAATAATCGAGTGAGATCACTTTTCGTTTCCACCCTGTATACAGCAAAAGGGGCAGATTACATGAAAAAAGCAAGAAAGTTCTGTATACAGCAAAAGGGGCAGATTACATGAAAAAAGCAAGAAAGTTTCGTAAGTTAATGTGTTTGAAGATCTCCGAAGACAATGATATAATGTCGAAAGAATGATGCTTATTTTCAACACAGAGCTGTAAGTTTTTCCATTTATCTGGAGCTCTTCCTATTTAGGACAAAGCTAGACTTTGGAACAAAATAGGGGTTCCAATTTATAATTAATCTGACCTAATGATTGATGGAAACGCCGCTTTATCGCGTTCTGATTGCTTTATTTTTAACCGACTTCAAAAAAGGAGAAGGTTATATGATATGTTCGACTGTATGTATTTTTTTTTGTTAACCATACTTTACCTATAAATATTTTTAAATCAGGACTGTTTTCTTTTGCACTACTCAAAAACATAAAATGCCAGTCATACACTTGTTTGAGTGTTTCTAAGTCTGAGGGCTTTTTGATGTAAAGTGGTTGTTTGTTCAGTATTGTCGTCTTGAATCCGTGATGACTGCTGGACTGGGGTGGCTTCTTTTCCAATAAAGATAATATACTTTTCAATGTATCGTCTGGTCCATGGCGTTCAGGCTGCGTCCTTACCTTGTCTGGGAGCTGAAAGAAAATTGTGTATCTACTTATAACTGTACAATAAATCTCCTTATTTTTTTGAGTATACAAACATACAAAACACTTACTTGCCACAACTTCAAACATTGCTCTCTCATACTAGCCTGGCTAGTTTCTTTTAGATTTTTGTCCTTGCTGAATGCTGCTATTTTGAGCAAATTTTTTATTTGTTGTTCACCTAATCTGGAAGTATAATTTAATGTGTCATCAATGGGTATCTATCTGGTTTATTTATTTTATCATTTACATTAAATTCACTACTTACACACAGTTGCTTTTGTATATGTATTCAAAGAATTTTGTGTCCTCTTGCATGACACTTAGGGGGACAAGCTCAGTTACATCGTCTTCATTATCCAGTCCATCATATAAAAGAGAGTTGACGTTGTAAAGATGTCGCTCCGCCGACTCGGTGCCTAATCTTTTCCATTTGCAAATAAGATATCTCTCAGAGTTTGCTGGCCTTGAAGTAACAGGTTTGTGAAGACATACTGAAAGACATAATCAAATTATTTTATTGTGAAATTAGTAATTATTTATTTTACTTAAAATTGATGATTAAACGAACTTACGTAGTACGTGAAGTTCGATCACAATTATACTAAGTGCTTCGTCCGAAGAGATTAGTATACTTACCTATTTATATTAAACCTAACTTTATAACAACACTATGTAGTAACGCCTAGCGTAGCCACTTTTGCACTTAGTTTAAATTTATTTATCACTTCCGGTTTGAGATTAAAATCTTCAAACGGAAGTGATACAACTGACGGTTTCTATTAAAAGATTAAAAAGGAACCGGAAACACGATTTTCCCCCTCCAACCGACCCCGCCTCTAAGAGACACTGTGGCGCTCTCGTCATTTAGTTGAGAGTGTAATATTTCCATAACTTCACGGGAAATGTTACTTAACATTTTTGGGGTGGGAGGGAGAGTGTATACTAATCTCTTCGGACGAAGCACTTAGTATAATTGTGATCGAACTTCACGTACTACGTAAGTTCGTTTAATCATCAATTATACACGTGCTTCGTCCTCGAGATTAGTATACTTACCTATTTATATTAAACCTAACTTTATAACAACACTATGTAGATGTTGAGAGAATTAGTTAGGGAAATATTATGCCTTATCGAATACAAAGACATTTTTATTTAATCAAATATATATTTGCATACAAAAAATAATTTAAATTATCTTTTTGACGAACTCAGAGTTCGCGCAAGCAAAGTAAAATCATCATTGCTTATTACAGGCCTATTATAGAATTGAGCAAAGACTGTGGAATTGCCGCTCCAACCTGCAGTTTTTCTTATCAAATCAATATTGACTCCGTCTCTGTGTGCGAGTGATGTTGATGCATGACGAGTGCTATGAGCGGAAAAAATTGAGACGTCAATTCCACTGTCTTGCATTGTGGATTTAATCCACCTGCTTAATGATTGAGAACAAACAGGCATGTGCGGTTTTCTAAAACTAATGAACAAGGTATTACATTTTCTTATATCCTTAGTTTTATTTATATATGAATTAAGAGTGTGTGCCGGACATATAGAGACTCTATTTTCAAAAAAAGGCAAGTGTAATGTTGGTTGCATAGAACCAGGCCTGGAAGTTTTAATCAAGTCTGGAATTTTGATTACAAGTTGTTTTTCTAGTTGTACTAAATTATCAATTTTTATTTTTGATAGAGTCTGAACTCTATGTCCGGTTACTAGAGCCAACAAAGTTGCACATTTTTTCGAAAGCTTTTCTAAAGTAATTTCGTCATTTGGATACAAGGAAGATAAGTAATCCAGAACTGTATTTGCATCCCACGTTATATTATATCGTGGTTATTATTATTATTATTATTGACTGCCAGTATTTAAGACATCGGTAAGAAATTGAATTATATTCGGAATATTAGGTGTATACATATCAATTTTATTTTCATTGCAGAAGGCAAACCATTTTTTCAGACAGGAATCGTACTGTTTTAAAGTGTTCTCTGATAGGGATGCCATCATGACATCTATGGCAGCTAGCGGGACATCTCTCCGTAGGAACCCCGCGCGGATAAGAGCGCGGCCTCCAGGGTAAGGTTGTGGCGAATGTTCCCGCTGGAATGAGGAAAAATTATATCTGATGAACTAAGAACTATTATATCAGAGATAACAAGACGTCTAAATAAAGGGTACCACGGTTGCGATTGCCAGGCTGGTACGACCATTATACCTTGGGCTTTGTCAGATATAATTTTTCTAAGGGATTTTAATATGATGGCCACTGGTGGGAACGCATAGAAGAAATAATTGGACCAAGAAAATGTGAAAGCATCCGTTGCGAAGGCGTCAGGATCACGAGCCCATGAAGCATATATGTGACATTTTTTATTCAGCCTATTTGCGAATAAATCAATTTGTGGAAACCCCAGTGTTTTAGTTAATTTTTCGAAACCTATGCTTGATAGTTCCCATTCAACATCGGGATGTGAGCGTCTCGATTCCCGGTCGGCTATAACATTATCGGACGATTTTACATAAGCTGCCGTAACATGTATATGGCGAGCCTCACACCACTGCCAAATACTTCGAGTTATATTATTCAGATGGGGATATTGCACTCCACCCATGCGATTTATATAACTCAACGCCGTGGTGTTGTCAACACGTAGAAGTATCTGACAGTCGTTAATATTTTTGGTGAAGGTTTTAAGCGCAAAAAAGGCCGCTAAAAGTTCTAAACAGTTAATATGCAAATTTCGTTCCGATTTTGACCACTGACCGCTCGCTGTTTGACCATCACAAGTCGCTCCCCACCCCGTTGTTGAAGCGTCAGAGTATATTTCCATTAGATAATTATCGTCTTTAATTCTGTGAACCGAATTATCGATGGCTTGTAACCACCAGTCTAAATCAGAATGTAAAAAATCTGGAATATTCATGTCCCTATCATAATCATCGTGCCCCTTAAGATTAAGGTACTTGCAACGTTCCAATTCCTTGGTATAATTATAACCACCCATATTCAATTGCAGGACAGGCTGAGACTAACAATCCGACTAGTTGAGCAAATTTACGAATTTTGCACCTCTTGAGGCTTTTAATTTTTAAAATTTCTGTTTTGATGCGGGAACGCTTTTCACTTGGTAGGGATATGCACCAATTATATGAATCTATTATGTATCCGAGATATTTGCAACTCATGGAAGGTATTAATTTACTCTTTTCATCATTTATTATAAATCCCAAAGATTGTAATAATAATTTAGTAGCTTGAACGCTTTCTAAGCATTTCAAGTAATTTAATTCGGTTATGTATAGGTCATCTAGATAAATGGATGACAAAAAACCACAAGATCTTAACAATTTTACAACAGGTTTCATTAACTTTGTAAATATATATGGTGCTGTACATATCCCAAACGGTAAAACGTTGAATTCGAACATTTGCTCACTATTCGGATTGGATATGTCCTTTAAAATGAATCTAAGATATTTTCGTGAATTAGGATGAATGTTGATTAAAAAATAGGCGTCTTTAAGATCTATAGTCGCCATATAAGAATTTTTTGTGACTAGTTTTAAAACTGTGCGCAAATCTTCTAATTTGAAATGTTTAACGTTTNACTTACTAGGATATTTAAAAGTATGGAATTAAGTATGAATTACTAGTAATACTATTTAACATAATGGAATAACGATAATCCCAACTAATATTATAAATGCGAAAGTAACTCTGTCTGTCTGTCTGTCTGTCTGTCTGTCTGTCTGTCTGTCTGTCTGTCTGTTACGCTTTCCCGCTTATAATTACTTTCATAAACATTAGGCACAACAAAAATATTATTTGCAAATTAATAATGTAGAATTGTAGAATAACGTCTACCGCTACATAATTATTTTAATCCACAGTCAGACTAGCTATAAAAGACAATGCCGGAAATTGGCGTCTTTTTTTTTTCGCGCGGCCATCGACCAAACTTTGTTTTTTGATTACAAAATTGTGTAATAAACCAAACTTACTATGACATGTATACCTCTAAACTCAGTCTGAACTGAGTTACGAGCATTAGAAGTTTGATGATTTTCATACTAGATTTGCTTTTTGCGCGCAAAGTTTGCTAAAAAATTGCAACAAAATAGTGAGATTGTATGTGTAAACAAACAATACCATCCATTAAAGGCTCCAGACATCAGTATGGAGCAGAGTCAGCGCAATAAAAAAATAGCGCAATATTTTGTTGCAATTTCTTACAAAACTTGCGCACAAAAAGCAAATCTAGTATGAAAATCATCAAACTTCTATTGCTCGTAACTCAGTTCAGACTGAGTTTAGAGGTATACATGCCGTAGTAAGTTTGGTTTATTACACTATTTTGTAATCAAAAAACAAAGTTTGATCGATGGCCGCGCGAAAAAAAAAAGACGCCACTTTCCATACAAAATCTGGCATTGCCATTTAACAAAATATCAGTTTTATCGGAATTAATTAATTTTTGAATCAAGTCACACGATATCATTCGATGACTTTGCGAATGCAGTACGATGATACGATTACTTTTACGTTGCGGCAATCACTAAAATTCGCTAAAATGACACTAATGACGTTTAAAAAGTGGCACGCTCGGCTTCATACAAATTTTGACACATGCTGCATCTATCTTTATCTGTGACTCATTCATTCGCTGAATTCGCTCGCTCATTCAATCAATCATTCATTCACTCAATTCTTTTCTTTTCGAAATTCCGAGTTAAAAAAATCTTGATTCCGAAATATTCGGAAATAAAAGCAAACAAAAAAGCAATTTTCATTGCTCATAATGGTCATTTTACCGTATTTACATTGTTTACCGTGTAAACAAGATTGTTTCATATTACGTATACGATACCAAATGCATCGTGACCGGTTGCTCGTCCACCAAGTCCAGGGTTTTTTCTCTGGCACGTGATGAAGCATTGCAGGCTCTAAGGATACAGTAACTCCTGCTTGCAAATCCTTTATCAGGAACTATGACAAAGGAGCAACTTCGTCAAAGAAAGGCAAGTGATTTTAGGTTATTAAACAATCTTCCAAATTGCTATAAAATTTGCTGCAATTTCCCTAGGACTGAACTGACTGATTTTTGTTTCAGGTCTGCCAATCGCATTTTGAGGATAAATAAATCTAAAACAATCTATTGATTATGATGAATGGATGTCCTATTTTTTTATCCATGAAGAAAATAATAACATCTCGGCGACCATCCAAGCTGTTGCTGATCAGATCATCCAGTAAGTTAAAGTAAGTATATACCTAGATTAAACCATAGTGTTTTGCAAGTACTAATTTAATTAGTCTATACGAATAAAGATATTTTAATTTTTTGATTTGACTAAAGAAGTAAACAATGTTCTTAATAAGTATTACTTTTATTTTAAGATCAATCTACTTAGTCAATAAAACCAAAATAGAAATAGATATTTTACTACATTTCAATTCAAATAATCATTCTATTTGTTTGGATTAGGCACCCTACATAAATTATATTATTAACACAGTAACTTAAACCACTAAAAATTGAAACACTAATTTTAACATTTAAGATTTCAATACAGGATGTTGCAATAGATGATTGTTTATATTTTTTTTCTTTCTAGCTGCTAATAGAGATAACTTCAATTCAATGTTGTTGCCAGATAATGCTGTGAGTGAAGGTATGTTCGACTCAGTTGTAAATAATACCTAAGTACTTTTAAATTTATGAGTCACCTACAATATTCTTGGAACATAATTTATAATTTCAATATGTAAAATAAACTGATTTTTTGTGATAGTAATTTTTCTTTTGTAATGTTTTGTAATCAGTACCTACCTATTTATTATGATGAACATTTAATTTTTTTTCTGAAAAGAAAACTCTTTCTTGAGTTATTTAAATTATATTGTTATGTTTGATAATTAATTATTATACATTAAGTTTTACTGGATTTTGCCAATATACTTATATTTAGTAAAGGTTGCAGCATTCTATCTTATAAAACTATCTTTTTAAATTAATTTTTACACAGTTATACCACAGGTTATACCATCATACTTAATTAATTTTATAGGTTTATTTTATGCTAATTTTTTAATTATGTAATAAATTTTAATTATGTTTTTTTAAATATTTCAGAAACTGTATCCTGCCATCTACATCAGAGCCACATCTGTCATTATGGATAATATTATTGCTGCGTCCTAAGGTATCATAATAATGTATTTCATTTATTAAAATTCCCACGGGAACGGGAGTAAGCGGGAAAAAACATTTGTATGAAAAAATCTAAACCGCGTAAGATAGATCAACGCACAGCCGAAACGGCTAAACATAGGCACTTGAAATTTGGAAGGGACGTAGCTTAGGTACCGTAGAGATGCACTAAGAAAGGAATCCCCGAAATTCCCACGGGAACGGGAATCGGCGGGAAAAAACATTTGTATGAAAAAATCTAAACCGCGTAAGATAGATGAAGGGGGTAAAATGGGATCCACGCGTGCGGCCGCTAGTATTCTTCTAAAATTATTAATATTAAGTATTTCAGTTACATATTTTGATGCTTTTTACAAAGTAGATAATTAATTTTAAGTAAGCATTTATAATATGATTAATACATGTATTATACTATTGTTATTAATTATTTCAGGTTCAGCTTGCAAATAAACCCATCAAGCAGAGGCGGTACACACAAACAAAAGGTGGACTCTTTGGTTTTTTAAAACGGAGCCCGAAAGCGTATGAGCTATTGCGCTACATATTTATTTTGCCTAGTCAACGATCAAGAAAATGAAGGTATTGAGTGAAAAAACTGCCGCAATGATACAGCCCCAAATTTGGTAGGTTTGACAAACGCTCATTAATATCATTTAAATATAAATTATGTACAGTCGAGTTCATAAATATAAGCGCAGTACCAATTTAAAAAAAATATTGTAAGCGTTTTAACGATCACACAAATCTAAAACAAATTCAGACAAATGTAATCATAAGCTGTTCATAAATATGTTGCGGTAACGCAGTATTGACTACGCTACTGCGCTATAATCTGTTGATAATGCGCGTGTGCATATACCTTAAGTTGTAAAGGCTATAAGGTTTATTTTCGTGCGCCATAATGACTGTGATTTCATGGATAAGTCCACGCATGCTGTTTTTGATAATAATAAATTATGAAATAAATAAAAAAATCTGCTCTTTACGTAAATCGATTAAGTTACTAATAATTCTGAGTCGCTCATAAAAAAATGACAACACCTTAAAGAATCACCCCGTATGTAGTAGTATTATCCTTAATAATATTGTAAATGTTACACCAAATTTAATCTGAGCCCCGATTACGGTAACTTTTAACGTCTACAATCCAGACGCGTTTCTGATTCTGCAATACGATTGGTCAAAACAGCTGACGTACGCTGTTGAACGACCAATCGTATCGCAGACTCGAGAAGCGTGTCTGGATTGTTGACGTTAAAAATTACCGTAATCGGGGCTCTGGTTTAATATGAATGGAATAAGCGTCGACAGACATCACGTGCACACAGTGGACACAAGTCGCCAATTTCAGTTCTTTTTCTATTATTATAAACCGCTTCTTCAGTCTGTTATTATTTGTAATAAGAATCTTAATAATGTAATTCATATTGTTTCAGATTCCGGCCCAGTGTATGGTTTTTTCAACTAAAGTTTTTTGTTATTTTTGCCTCAAGAATGTACTTATTGTGAATTTCTTTGTTAATGGCTGTATAGTTTTACTTGAGTCAAAGAAAATCGTAGTTTTTGTATAAACAAATAATTTGTAAATCTATATTAGGGTACATTTTATTGTCGTCTTTTTTTTTCTTAGAAACTTGCAGTAGATTATTGATGATTAAACGAACTTACGTAGTACGTGAAGTTCGATCACAATTATACTAAGTGCTTCGTCCGAAGAGATTAGTATACTTACCTGTTTATATTAAACCTAACTTTATAACAACACTATGTAGTAACGCCTAGCGTAGCCACTTTTGCACTTAGTTTAAATTTATTTATCATTTCCGGTTGAGAATTTTAATCTTCAAACGGAAGTGATACAACTGACTATAATTAAAAAAACGAACCGGAAACACGATTTTCCCCCTCCAACCGACCCCGCCTCTAAGAGACACTGTGGCGCTCTCGTCATTTAGTTGAGAGTGTAATATTTCCATAACTTCACGGGAAATGTTACTTAACATTTTTGGGGTGGGAGGGAGAGTGTATACTAATCTCTTCGGACGAAGCACTTAGTATAATTGTGATCGAACTTCACGTACTACGTAAGTTCGTTTAATCATCAATTATACACGTGCTTCGTCCTCGAGATTAGTATACTTACCTGTTTATATTAAACCTAACTTTATAACAACACTATGTAGATGTTGAGAGAATTAGTTAGGGAAATATTATGCCTTATTAAATACAAATACATTTTTATTTAATCAATGTATTTGCATACGAAAAATAATTTAAATTATCTTTTTGACGAACTCAGTGTTCGCGCAAGCAAAGTATAATCATTGTTTATCACAGGCCTATTTTAGATTTGGGCAAAGACTGTGGAATTGCCGCTCCAACCTGCAGTTTTTCTTATCAAATCAATATTGACTTCGTCTCTGTGTGCGAGTGATATTGATGCATGACGAGTGCTATGAGCGGAATAAATTGAGATGTCAATTCCACTGTCTTGCATTGATCCATCTGCTTAACGATTGAGAACAAACAGGCATGTGCGGTTTTCTAAAACTAATGAGCAAGGTATTACACTTTCTTCATCATCAACAGCCCTTTACAGTCCACTGCTGGACTATGAGCCTCCTCCACTATGGTGGAGGGATTTGCCATAATCTCCACGCTTGGCAGGCGGGTTGGAGATCGCAGTTTAAAAGATTGATGTTTTTCAGAGAGCGCTGCTGCCCATTCTCTGTTTGTTGTGTAGTCCCTAAGTCGCCTCTTACGACACCCGCGGGAAGAGTAGGGGTTGGTGACAAATGTATTCTACTCTGCCGTCACCACACGGCGACACACTTTCTTATATCTTTAGTTTTATTTATATATGAATTAAGAGTGTGTGCTGGACATATAGAGACTCTACTTAAAAAAAAAAAGGCAAGTGTTATGTTGGTTGTATATAACCAGGAAGGAACCTGGAAGTTTTACTTAATTAATTCTGGAATTTTGATTACAAGTTTTTTTTTTTTTTTTTATAGTTTTACAAAATTATCAATTTTTATTTTTGATGGAGTCTGAACTCTAAGTCCGGTTACTAGAGCTAACAAAGTTGCACATTTTTTCGAAAGCTTTTAATTTCGTCATTTGAATACAAGGAAGATGACTAATCCAAAACTGTATTTGCATCCCACGTTATATTTATATCGTGGTGATGGCGTTTTAAGTTTATGAACGCTCTTGTAAAACCTTGTTAACAAGTCGTCTTCTAAAGACCCTACTAAAAGTGATATTGCAGCCTTATGACAATTTATAGTTTGGTATTGACTGCCAGTATTTAAGACATCGTTAAGAGTTTGAATTATGTTCGGAATATTAGGTGTATACATCTCAATTTTATTTTCATTGCAGAGGGCAAACCATTTTTTCAGACAGGAATCGTACTGTTTTAAAGTGTTCTCAGATAGGGAGCCAACATGACATCTATGGCAGCTAGCGGGACATCTCTCCGTAAGAACCCCGCGCGGATAAGAGCGCGGCCTCCAGGGTAAGGTTGTGGCGAATTTTCCCGCTGGATCAATGAGGAATAATTATTATATCTGATGAACTAAGAACTGAACTAAGAACTAAGAAAGATATCAGAGATAACAAGACGTCTAAATAAAGGGTACCACGGTTGCGATTGCCAGGCTGGTACGACTATTACTTATACCTTGGGCTTTGTCAGATATACCTTTTCTAAGGGATTTTAAGATGATGGCCACTGGTGAGAACGCATAGAAGAAATAATTGGATATTGAATATTGGAATGTGATAGCATCCGTTGCGAAGGCGTCAGGATCACGGGCCCATGAAGCATAAATTATGTGTCATTTTTTATTCGGTCTATTTGCGAATAAATCAATTTGTGGAAACGCCAGTGTTTTAGTTAATTTTTTGAACCCTATGCTTGATATTTCCCATTCAACATCGGGATGTGAGTGTCTGGATTCCCGGTCGGCTATAACATTGTCGGACGATTTTACATAAGCTGCCGTAACATGTATATGGCGAGCCTCACACCACTGCCAAATACTTCGAGTTATACTATTTACACTGACCGGTCGCTGTTTGACCATCACAAGTCGCTGCCCACCCCATTGTTGAAGCGTCAGAGTATATTTCCATTAGATAATTATCGTCTTTAATTCGGTGAACCGAATTATCGATGGCTTGTAACCACCAGTCTAAATCAGAATGTAAAAAATTTGGAATATTCATGTCCCTGTCATAGTCATCGTGTTCCTTAAGATTAATCAATTCATAACCACCCATATTCAATTGCAGGACAGGCTGAGACTAACAATCCGATTAGTTGAGCAAATTTACGAATTTTGCACCTCTTTAGGCTTTTAATTTTTATAATTTGTTTTGATGCGAGAACGCTTTTTTCTATTAATTATGTATCCGAGATATTTGCAACTCATGGAAGGTATTAATTTACTCTTTTCTTCATTTATTATAAACCCCAAAGATTGTAATAATAATTTAGTAACTTGAACGCTTTCTAAGCATTTCAAGTACCTAATTTAATTCGGTTATGTATAGGTCATCTAAGTAATGGATGACAAAAAACCACAAGTTCTTAATTTTACAACAGGTTTCATTAACTTTGTAAAATGGTGCTGTGCATATCCCAAACGGTAAAACGTTGAATTCGAACATTTGCTCACTATTCGGATTGGTTTTAAATCTGTGCGCAAATCTTCTGATTTGAAATGTTTAACGTTTATGTTTATTTAATTTTTTCAAATTCTACTAATATTATAAATGCGAAAGTTTGGATGTCTGGATGTTTGTTACTCTTTCACGCAAAAACTACTGAAAAATTTTGATGAAACTTTACAGTATTATTTTTTATAACCCAGAATAACATAGTAGGCTATAATTTATGAAGATCTGTTATGAACGAAATTTCACGCGGGTGAAGCCGTGGGCAAAAGTAGTTTAGTATAAATCACATTTTGACGTTAGGTTTAGGTACCAGAAATACACGCTCGATCTTTTGTGATGAGCCACCACTGACTATAAAAATGACGCAGTCTACCTGCGTAGCGTACCTCGTCGGCGGCTAGCGCCTCCTTGTCTCCCTGCGCCGATGGGACGACACGGTCGAGTAGTGGCCGTGCGCTGGCTGCGGCGGCGGCGGCGGCGGCGGCTGGTAGCTCGTCGTCGCTCGAGCTGCAGGCGGCTGGTGTCGCGGCGGGCCCGGCGCCGCCCGACGATTCCCGGTGCCCAACTTGCGGTTTAATTTCTTGTCTTGCTTTTGGGTTTCTTGGCGGAGTCAGCCTTCAAATCTGAAGACGATTTTCAGGGTTTCGGTTACATTTTGTTCCTTTTGGTTGATTTCGATCGACTTACCGCGCTTCTGCACGTACTCCGGAGTTACGGCTTTTATCTCCGGATTCATTTGAGGGGCGGATAAGTTTTTGCATTTTGCGGGTACGAGATATTTTTGTAATAACTCCTTGCGAGTGTCTTTATCCAGACCCGATGTGGCCATATAATTGAGGCGGTTAGCTCCTCGTTAATATTAGGCCCATATTCTACGGTAGCGGTCGGATCTATGCCCAATATATCCAGTATTTCAGGGTCCAAGCCTGTGTCCAAGCTTGCAGGAGTCTGCGTAACTTCAGCACTCGCGGCTTCTTGAGGCTGTGTCGCGGGCGCACTGTCCGATGTCCCGGCGATAGGTTCGTGTACCGATGCAGGTATAGGCATGGCAGGGTCTGGACCCATTGAAGAGGCTTTTTTCCGCTGGTTCCGATTTGAGAATAGAACGGATTTACTTATATTGGTGTTACGCCAACATTTAAGCGCCATAGGCGCTGATTTCAGCTTCTCGTACTGATGACACCATAGGTGTCGAATGCAACAGAAAATTTCCATTGGAAATGCATTCTTTGAAATTGTCACATTGACCAGTTGTGGCACCATGGGTGCAGAATGTTGCAGTGATAACCGCATACATTCTGAGGCGACTGCACCTCACATCAGTCGTGTAGACTGGAAAGACACCATGGGTGTCGAAAATGCGGGTAGCATTTTTGTAAAAACTAACCTTGGGATAACGCCAACAGAACCGCATACATTCTGAGGCGACTGCACCTCACATCAGTCGTGTAGACTGGAAAGACACCATGGGTGTCGAAAATGCGGGTAGCATTTTTGTAAAAACTAACCTTGGGATAACGCCAACAGGGTTTGTGGAGCTGGTGAAGGACTTCGGGAGCTTGCTGATGAACTTTCTGAACTCGATGTACTGGTAGATGATTCCGAAAGCATCGATCGTCTTTTTGAGTGTTTCATCTTCTTTTCAAGTTTCTTCAATTTGCTTGCTAGGTATTCGATGGTATCTCCACGTCTTCTTTTCGGCATTTTGGAATGAAGCGTGCGAAGTGG
This sequence comes from Ostrinia furnacalis, assembly GCF_004193835.3. Lineage (NCBI taxonomy): Eukaryota > Metazoa > Arthropoda > Insecta > Lepidoptera > Crambidae > Ostrinia > Ostrinia furnacalis. The sequence continues at coordinate 186,835 of NW_021135568.1, read as the reverse complement.
CTGAGCACTAGTTTGCGAATGGCGAGAGCGCCACAGTGTCTCTTAGAGGCGGGGTCGGTTGGAGGGGGAAAATCGTGTTTCCGGTTCGTTTTTTTAATTATAGTCAGTTGTATCACTTCCGTTTGAAGATTAAAATTCTCAACCGGAAATGATAAATAAATTTAAACTAAGTGCAAAAGTGGCTACGCTAGGCGTTACTACATAGTGTTGTTATAAAGTTAGGTTTAATATAAACAGGTAAGTATACTAATCTCGAGGACGAAGCACGTGTATAATTCACTTTTTGGAAACTGATAATTACTTGTTAATACCATAATTTATTATGGAAAATTGTACTGTTAAGTAGGTCTTTTGTTGATGGCTGTATAGTTTTACGCAAGTTAAAGAAAATCGTAGTATATTTTTTTCTACACAAATTTTACTTATAAGGGGACATAAATGATTGTTTGTTTGTTTATATTGAAGAGGCTCCGAAACTAAGTACTGGACTTTTTTTCGGAAAACAATTTGAAAATTTATTTCACAATTAGAATCCTTTATTTTCCCTAATGAAGATAGGTTAAAACCGGATTTTTACTGGCGGTACGAAGTTCGCCGGGTCAGCTAGTTTCTTATAAACATGCAAATACGGTAAAAATGATTCATTTTGTTAATGGCTGTCTAGTGTTACGCAATTACAGGTAATCATCATTTTTATTGTAAACAGAATTAGGTACCATTTATTTATAAAAAGCTTTTGCCCGCGGCTTCACCCGCGTGAAATTTAGTGCCACAGATTGGCATAAATTATACCCTATTATGTTAATCTGGGTTACAAATAATAATACTGTAAAGTTTCAACCAAATCCGTTCAGTAGTTTTTGCGTGAAAGAGTAACAAACATCCACACAAAATTTGACCTTTATAATATTAGTAGGATTTATAGTCTGCGACAATAGAAATGTTCGCTTGCTTGTAAACAATAAATTATTGCAAAAAGTTAATAATTATATTATTCTGTTCTGTTGGCTTCAATGGTGGGTACTTTTAATTACAAAAAGTGTAACTCTCGGTAAAATTGACATTTAGTATGGAAATGTAATTTTAAACCAGTGTTCATCCCATTCATAGAGGAGGTTTAATTCTCGAAGGTTCATCCCGAGCTTAAATTCTTTTGTAATAATGGGTTTTATGACTAAAATTGACTCAAACAGAGATAAATTAACTAAGAATCTTTAACATTTACTTACTTGGCAATTAATGATAGATTTACTCAAATCCTACTTCCTACTAATATTATAAATGCGAAAGTTTGTATGGATGTCTGGAATCTGGATGTTAAATGTTTGTTAGTCTTTCACGCAAAAACTACTGAACGGATTTCGATGAAACTTTGCAGTATTATACTTTAAAACCCAAAATAACTAACATACAGGGTGGAATTTTGTAATGTACTCGGAGGTAAAGTACTCTTAATACTGTAGATACAAAATTGTAGTCAAAGAAAACATTTATATATTTTTTAAAAGAAATAGGACTGCATTCTAAGATTTCCAAAACTTAGCTTGCCACACCCGGGAATCGAACCAACTAAAATTTGTGAAAAACTACAGCCTTTATTTTATTGCACCGATCGTAAAAGTTAAGTATAAGGATAAATCTTAAATTATTGTAATTATTTACGGAAAATCGTATGGTATGGTGGTGTATTTTTGCAAAATTTTCGGAAATCTTTGAATGCAGTTCTCTTTCTTTACAAAAATAAAGGAATGTTTCCTTTGAGTAAAATTTTCTATCTACAGTATTAAGAGTAATTTCCCTTCAGGTGGCATTACAAAATTCCACCCTGTATAGGCTATAATTTATGATGATATTTGACAAACTAAATTACACGCGTGTGAAGCCGCGGGCAACAGCTAGTTACTGAATATTATATTCATAAATAGTTCAATCTCAATGTTATTGATGAAAATAAAGCCCTACCAGACTTTATTTTCTATTGGCGCGGTAGGTTTTTATTATTTTCCTTAAAAACCTGCAGTCGATGATTCTGTGAATAATTAATGGCTGTATAGTTTTACTTACTAATAGTATTTCATAGTTTCCTAAGTTTATGGTGCTTACTTATAATTATCGAGTTAAGCGGATGATTTTTTATTCCATTATTATTTTGTAATTTTCCTTACGGAATAAGAAATCATCCGGTTGGTATATTATCTTCGAGTAGATAATTCTAAGATGTAATTCATGTTCAGACTCAAGTACTTAAAAGATAGGACCACCTTTGTAATTTTGTCGATAGTTGTATGCATTTGTTTTTAAGTTGTATTTTTATGAAATAAATTTCTTAATAAAACTTATTTATTTGGTTTTTTATTTCTAAAAATAATTTGAAATAATAATGTACCCGTACCGTTATTGATGCGGTAACGTTACTCGTTATAAAATATATTAAAGCGGTACTGCAACGTCGCTAAGGCAGTCGTTATTAAAAAGTTACGATCTTTTTTTTTTTAGCGCTACCCAATGGAAGTCCATAGATGCCGGAACTTTTACTATGAACGGACCAATCATAGGGCCGTTTCCTATCTGTCTCTGTCTCATCTGTGATTATTAGCAATCGCAAGATTCGCAAGCAAGCAACCAATTACCAGGGTTGCCAGATATCAGCTAACTCAATTCGCCTAATTTTTCCTACCGAGTAGCCTAAATCGCCTAATATTTTTTGTTTCTCAAAGTAGCCTAATTCGCCTAATTTTTTGAGCTAAGTATACAAAAATTGCTAATAGAAATACATATCAAATCGACACATTAATGACATACAGCTGTTTATCTCTTTCTAACTCACCCATGGTGACGTATGAAAAAAGAGATAGAAAATGTTTGGTCAGTACTCATTCTGGCAACATTTTTATATGACGTCACTACCTGACTTGTGCCGAGTACGTATACAAGATTTAAGAAAACAACATAGCAATCAGCAGACAACTACACACACAAACCTATCCTTCTAATTTATCTCAGATCATTCTATGATCTGAGAATATTATAAATGCGAAAGTGTGTATGCATGTTTAAATGTTTGTTACTCTTTCACGCAAAAACTACTGAACGGATTTGATGAAACTTTACAGTATCATTTTTTACAACCCAGAGCCCCGATTACGGTAACTTTTAACGTTTACAATCCAGACACGCTTCTCGATTCTGCGATACGATTGGTCGTTCAACAGCGTACGTCAGCTGTTTCGACCAATCGTATCGCAGCGTCGATGAAGCGTGTCTGGATTGTAGACGTTAAAAGTTACCGTAATCGGGGCTCAGAATAACATAATATAGGCTATAATTTATGACGATCTGTGACAAACTAAATTTCACGCGGGTGAAGCTGCGGGCAAAAGCTAGTATCTCATATCTATACTTGTACGCAATAGCTCTATCTCACTCTTACAAAGAGTGACCGAATGGAAAGAACGGTGGATGTCTTAGACTATGGTGTTATGTGGATGTGAATACGTTTCGTTACTTTTGTTACATGAAAAATTTCTTTTTCCAAGGTAATCCTGAAGAAGCCTAAATAGCCCGATCTTTTTTTCTAGGTAGCCTAAATGGCTACCAGTAGCCGTTTGCATTTTTTGGTCGCCATTTGACCCCCGAAGGTAGCCTAAATGGCGATAATTCGCCTAATCTGGCACCACTGCCAATTACTCTTTTTTTTGTTGTGACTTTACTTTTTTTTACTATAATTTTCGTACAGACTTGGACTAAACCTTTTTGGCCAGTTTTTTTTTATAGTTGTCACCCAGAGAGCAGAGTGGAACTGACAGGCAATCCCCTTTCCCCTCTAGCAATGTAAGTAGACCAGTGGTTCACTCAGTTTATAAAAACTAGTTGCAGCGCCACCAATGACATATTCCAAATGTCACTATTGAAGAGTAACGTGCTGCGATAAAAATGGTGAATTGCAGTGTTTTTAATTGTAAGAAGACATCTGAAACATCAAATCTTGAAAAGGACAACATTACATTGCATCGGTAAATATTATTTTATTTATTTCACATTAATTAATACACTTAAATTTGCAAAAAACTAAATTTCTAGAAGTGTTGCCACTGGAATGACTGGAAAGCAAAAATTCCTAATTGTGTAATAATTTAAGGATAGTGTACTTATAACAATATAATCGAAATTCTATGCAAACAATTTGATACTGCCAATAGGTGTTCTCTTTTATGATATTTGTTAGTATTAATACATTATTAATAATCGCTGATAAATGTAAATTCATTTATTACTTTTACCTCGACTGTCGGGAATTATTGTTAGGATTATTGGGTAATTGAAGAAAAGATGCGTAATTAACTTGACATTCTGTATTTTATCTTGGAAAGTAATTTAGGTACAACCTAGCACAATGATGGAGGGTTCGAGAAAGATGTCATAGACAAGAGCGACATCTACCACAGATACAGTAGGTTTTCTATTACATTTTATTAATCAGCTTGTTTTTGTTGCACTCTTTAACAATTATTCATAATAACCGGCGATTATTAATAATTTTCAATTTATCACATTTACCCTGACATAATAAACGTGTTAAGTAAGTTCCCACTATTTTACAGATTTCCAAAAGATCCAACTACTCGCAATATCTGGATCTTATTATACAGGGTGTCCCAAAAACAATGGATAACCCTGTAACCATCGATAGGCCTCGCCACGGTCTCCCTAACGTCCAATTTTGACCCCAGTAAAAATATCACCGTTTTCAAGATTTTTAAGTTTTTGTGCATTTTTAGAAAATTGCCACCTGCGATTACTTTTTCTCATGCCATTTCTACAAATGAGGATACTTTTCAATCTAGTTTTTTTCCTTATCACAAGGGATAGTTGGGCTATCAAAAGAAAATATCAAAGTTCAACAAACTAGTTTAAAAGTATGAAAATTTTAAGAAATTGCAGAGAAGAAGGAAAAATTAATTCATTGTCTTGCACTTTTGATCAGCCATCGTGTAAAAAAAATGTAGCAAGACTATCGTGCCCATTACCTTAAAAACTTCCTTGGTTAATTGAGATTCTAAAAAGGTATCACAAGCCTATGTATTCTGTAATATTTTTATCTTATGGCTACTTGAATAGCAACTAGTATGAAAACTGCAAAAATGAGTTTTTCTCGTAATAGTTAAACTCGGACTGCATAGTGGCATTAAATACAAATGGATAATTTTTAGCGTAGGAATTTTAATAAAGCAACATTTAATCATCATCATCATC